>NW_028321342.1:0-78519 GCF_062004578.1 Staurois parvus | reverse complement strand
CACACGCATTGCGTTTTGAGTGCCATTACGAAAATGGTCCTGTGCGCGTTTGTAGCGCTGCGTTCCAGACTCGCGAGTGATAGAGAGGCGGGCGGAGATGGAAGTGTTCATATAGGATTGCTATTGATAGGAGTGTTTGCACTGAGGTCATGGGGAGGCGTTTTTGCGCTGAATGGCGGCGCGCCTCCCCTACCCGGAAATAGAAAATCACATATATATATATATATGTATATATGTTATTTTGCGCAGCCACGCCGCCGTGTAGCAGTAGTCCTGCTGTAGAGCGGTCAGGAAACAGTTAAATACAGATTTCATTAATTTACGGGTGTGGGGGTGTGGCTTCTGAGAAGGGGTGGAGCTTGAGTGTGCAGTAAGTTTGCAAGCTTGTGTTTGATTTTCTGACATTTAGATGGGTTACCATGGCGACTCCCCCTGACTTGTATACTGAATGTCACTTTTGCAGCTACTATTGATGTGAAGAGGAATATTTTCGACCTTTGTACGGACACAAAGGATTGCTACCTGGCTGTGATCGAGGTGAGATGGGACGATCCAGGAATATGCCCGACACACTTGGCATCCAGGGATGGACCTTTATACAGGAATGCAGCTTACTCCTTCCTGGGTGCTTGGTTTAGGTGTGGGGGCGGGGGGGGTGACAACTCTCCCGGAGAGGTGTGGGCCGGTCGTAGCCGTTAGCTGATCCCTGGAAGCCAACATAGCCAGACATTTATTACACACAGTGCAGTCCCATCTCCATATACCTTACACTGCATCACCCATCAGGAGCCATCAGTTGTGGGAGCTGAAACCTTTTATGTTAGACTCCAGAGAGAGAGATATCACCCCCCCCAAATCATTAGTAAGACCTCATCTGGAATATGCAGTTCAGTTTTGGGCTCCAATTCACAAAAGAACATTGGGGAACTGGAGGAAGTACAGAGAAGGGCAACCAAACTGATACGAGGCATGGAGGAGATCAGCTATGAGGACAAGGGCTCCTTGTCAGGTAAGCTGTATGTGGCCCTGAGAAGGAAGCGGGTGGGGGCTCCTTGTCAGGTAGTCTGAGTGGGGCCCTGGGAAGGGGGGGAGAAGGGGGGGTGTCTCCCTGACAGGTAAGCTGTATGGTGGCCCTGAGAAGGGAGGGGTTGGGGCTCCTTGTCAGGTAAGCTGTATGGTGGCCCTGAGAAGGAAGCGGGTGGGGGCTCCTTGTCAGGTAGTCTGAGTTGGGCCCTGGGAAGGGGGGGGGAGAAGGGGGGGTGTCTCCCTGACAGGTATGCTGTATGGTGGCCCTGAGAAGGGAGGGGGGCTCCTTGTCAGGTAGGTTGTACAAGTCCTAGAGAAGGAAACAGGTGGGGCTCCTTGTCAGGTAAGCTGTATGTGGCCCTGAGAAGGAAGCAGGTGGGGGGAGGAGGGGGAAGGTGTCTCCCTGTCAGGTAGCCTGTATGTGGCCCTGAGAAGGAAGCGGGTGGGGGGGGGGGAGGGTGTCTCCCTGTCAGGTAGCCTGTATGTGGCCCTGAGAAGGAAGCAGGTGGGGGGGGGAGGGTGTCTCCCTGTCAGGTAGCCTGTATGTGGCCCTGAGAAGGAAGCAGGTGGGGGGAGGAGGGGGAAGGTGTCTCCTTGTCAGGTAGCCTGTATGTGGCCCTGAGAAGGAAGCGGGTGAATGGAGGAGGGGGGAGGTTGTACTGTGTCACATGATTCTACTCTCAGTCCTGATTGTCCTAAAGCTACTGAACTGTCACTTCTGCCAATGGCAGTCACCTCTTGGTTCTACCCTCCTCTGCATCTGGAAAGTTCTAGACTTGCTTTCAGTCTCGCCATCACTGTTTGGTAGAAGGGTGGAGTTGGCCTTTCAGCTGTGGGTGGATGCGGGAGGAATGATCCTGGCATTTATCATCCCGGTCCTCTCTCTCAGAATCAAGGCACAATGGACGCTCTGAACATGGACACGGTGTGCCGGCTGTATGAGGTGGGCCGGCAGCGTCTGGCTGAAGACGAGGATGAAGAGGAAGATCAGGTAAGGGGGGAGGGGGAGTTACAGCTGGTATGTTGGATGGTGAAAAATGTATTTGTAATCACTGCTGCCTTCTGTACAGGAGGAGGAAGAGCAGGAGGATGAGGAGGACGATGATGACGATGATGATTCTGATGATCTGGAGCCTCTGCTGGATGCTGAGATAGAAGAGGAGGAAGAAGCCGGAGAACAGGCAGGAGAGGATGGAGAGAATGACTTCTCCCCCTCTGATGATGAAGAGCTGGCCAACCTGCTGGAGGATGATGATGATGGTGAGGATGGGGATGAGGAAGGACATGAAGAGGACGAGGACTCAGATTTCGACCGAGAGGTGGAGCTGATACTGGGAGACTGTAAGTCAATATTTTCCTATTACCATCATTCTGTGTCCTGACGAGCCGTGCGATGTGTGCAGTAGAGTCGCTGAATGGATAGGCTGCGTTCTCGGTGATGTCATCGCTCTCTAGTGAACGGATAGGCTGTAATATCGGTGATGTCACCGCTCTCTAGTGAATGGATAGGCTGCGTTCTCAGTGATGTCACCGCTCTCTAGTGAACGGATAGGCTGCATTCTCAGTGATGTCACCGCTCTCTAGTGAACAGATAGGCTGCGTTCTCGGTGATGTCACCGCTCTCTAGTGAAAGGATAGGCTGCGTTCTCGGTGACGTCACCGCTCTCTAGTGATTGGATAGGCTGCGTTCTCGGTGACGTCACCGCTCTCTAGTGAATGGATAGGCTGCGTTCTCGGTGACGTCACCGCTCTCTAGTGAATGGATAGGCTGCGTTCTCGGTGACGTCACCGCTCTCTAGTGAATGGATAGGCTGCGTTCTTAGTGATGTCACCGCTCTCTAGTGAATGGATAGGCTGCATTCTTAGTGATGTCACCGCTCTCTAGTGAACGGATAGGCTGCGTTCTCAGTGACGTCATCGCTCTCTAGTGATTGGATAGGCTGTGTTCTCAGTGACGTCATCGCTCTCTAGTGAACGGATAGGCTGCGTTCTCAGTGACGTCATCGCTCTCTAGTGATTGGATAGGCTGCGTTCTCAGTGACGTCCCCGCTCTCTAGTGAACGGATAGGCTGCGTTCTCAGTGACGTCATCGCTCTCTAGTGATTGGATAGGCTGCGTTCTCAGTGACGTCATCGCTCTCTAGTGATTGGATAGGCTGCGTTCTCAGTGACGTCATCGCTCTCTAGTGACTGGATAGGCTGCGTTCTCGGTGATGTCACCGCTCTCTAGTGAATGGATAGGCTGCGTTCTCGGTGACGTCACCGCTCTCTAGTGAACGGATAGGCTGCGTTCTCGGTGATGTCACCGCTCTCTAGTGAATGGATAGGCTGCGTTCTCAGTGACGTCACCGCTCTCTAGTGAACGGATAGGCTGCGTTCTCAGTGATGTCACCGCTCTCTAGTGAATGGATAGGCTGCGTTCTCAGTGACGTCACGTGACTGTATCCCATGCAGTTGAACTTTGTGACCAGAATGTAATTATCTATAATAAAGAAACATTTATTTTTTTTATAGAATATTTTGCTTTTATTTTTGTTACTGATTTCATTCCCCCCCCTCCCCCCTTCCAGCGGACAGCTCCGACAATTCGGATCTTGAAGACGACATCATCCTGGCACTAAACGAATGAGGATCGGTGTATCCGGCGAGCGTACACAGGGTCTTTTCCCCCCCTGGAGTCACTGTGAGGAGCGCCAGAGCAGCCAGGTACGAAGGTGGAGCAAATGTATTTTTCCATGTGACGTCTCCACCCCTAAACGAACACCCTGCGGATCTCGCATCTCATCTCTGTTCCTGCAAACTCCAAGGTGGACATTTTTTTTTTTTTTTTTTTCTCCTTTTGTAAAACAGAGCTCTTAACAGAATAAATTAGTTTTATATAAAAAGAAAAAAAAAGACAGAAAAAACCCACAACCAAAAACACCCAGTGCGGACGTTGCCCCTCCCCCTCCTGACTTTGTGTTCATGTCATTTTCAGTTTTTTTTTGCTTTTGACACAAATCTATTTAATACAGGACGAGAGGGGATATTTTTTTTTTTTTTGTCTCAAACTTTGGGCAGCAAAGTATTTTTATGATGAAATTGTAATATATTCCATAGGAAAAGTGTATTTTTGTTCCTTTTAAAAGTGTGCGTATCTTCTGGGGGGGGGGGATGATGGCGCTGGGAAGGCCTTGGCGGCTCTGTGTGTGTGTGAACAATGGCTGAGAACAGTCTGAAGTCAACCGTTTTAGGATGGTGGGGGTGGACGATGGAGCGGAGGCGATTACATTAAAGCCTGACTCCAGGTTTACTTTAACTTCTTCACGCCGGCCGCGCGCAAATGTGCGGCCTCCCGGTATCTGGGCCTAGACGCCGAGCGGACGCACATTTGCGTTCTATTAAAAAGGGACATATGTGCCGAGAGCGCTCGCGGCCTGCACGCTCCCAGCACACATGTCCGGTACTCACGGAAAGGTCCCGATCTCCTCTTTCGATCGGGACCTTTCCCAATCATGTGACGATGCATCACGGCGGTCACATGACCCTAAACCCTGAAACTCAAAGGGCCGGGAGGTGCCGGTGTGAAGGGGTTAAAACGGTTTTGTTCAGGCCAAGCTGGCCCAATCAGACTATTTCCTTTTCTAAAGTGCTGACAGCGGCAACAGCAAGTAGTAAACTGTATTTGGCATCTGCTGCCGTAACGAAATGGAGTCGGGTTGAGCGTTGCTCATCCATTCACAGGAAGCCTTGTCATTTTATCGATGAATACAAGGCTTCCTCTGAGTTGGAGGGGCAGTTGGGTGATTTTAGCGATCTCAGCCCAATCGGAGGAAGCCGTGTTCAATTGAGAGCATACACTTCCTGTGAATGGATGAGCAGCGCTCAGCCTGACTCTTCTGGCAGCCGATCGGCCTCCATACTCCGACAGCCGATGGGTCTCCGTACTGCTGCCGCAGCTCAGCGCTGTATCCAGTTGGTACTACGTATGTACAGCCCTGACAGCGGCCGCACAATAGTTCAGTTTTGGCCAGCTTGGCCAAAAAAAAAAAAAACTATTTAAAGCGAAAGCAAACCTTGAGCTGGGCTTTAAAGAGAACCGGTCTAACTATCCTATCCAGGGTGCCATGTACAGTGAGGGAGCTGTGCAATCCCAGATATGTACTTGTAAATATGGCCAGCTTGCTTTCACTGAACGATGAAAGTGTATTTCTCGCCAAAACTTTTTTTTTTTGGGTGGAGTCTAGATGGGTTCGATTTTGTATACAGACAAGCCCCACCCTCTTTGTCCAGGGGACCATTGTCAAAGTGATGGGGAATCCAGCGTTTTACCGTTGTCACTGGAACAGGAAGTGAGGGAAAGTTCTTACTCCGGAGAAGGTTTCATCTCACTTCCTGTCATGTTCCCAGTGAAGACCCCTGACCCCCGATAGCCTGTTCTGTGTGGCCTTCTCCTCCTCTTACCAAGTGTTTGGTTTCTGGCAGCTCGGCTCGCTTACCCATCATGCTCCTGTGCAGGAAGAGCTCTCTTAAAGTCTATATAAACCCAGAAATAAAAAAAAAATGTCCATTGCACATTAGAAGAGCTGGTTGCATTAGTTTTCTATTTTTAGGCTTTTTTTCCCCCGGTAATTTCACCCGGTGCTCCTGCTGGTAACACATTTCCTGTCAGGGTGACAACACACATTTGCCATACTGCCTCTATATCGGCCCGACGTAGCCAACCGCGGACGGGGTTGTGTGAAGTAGTAGTAGATACGGATGGACTTCACATAAGTGACCAGCAAATTAAAGCTGAACTCCGGCTGAAACTTTCTAGGCCATTACCTTTAAAATGGTTGTAAACCTCTGAAATGAACAAAGCCTATCCCTCTATAGTGTGTACTTGCCTCACAGCACACAACCTGGGATTGACCGTTTCAGCTGTGCATGTTTCCCTATGAGACTGTATAAAGGGGGGTGTATCCATTCCCTCTATAGTGTGTATTTGCCTCAGTCCAAAGCAGTGAGTGTGATTTCTGTCTGCACTCTCCTTCCTGAGAGTCACTTCTGCTCACTTATTCTGACACCAGGGAATTCCAGGACATGGCCTGACCACCTCCAACACACAACCTGTGATTGACAGCGTCAGCTGTGCATATTTCCTTATGAGACTGTATAAAGGGGGGTGTATCCATTTCCTCTATAGTGTGTACTTGCCTCAGTCCAAAGCAGTGAGTGTGATTACTGTCCTGGGCTCTCCTTCCTGAGAGTCACTTCTGCTCACTTATTCTGACACCAGGGAATTCCAGGACATGGCCCGACCTCCTCCAACACACAACCTGTGATTGACAGCGTCAGCTGTGCATGCTTCCCTATGAGACTGTATAGAGGGGGGTGTATCCATTCACTCTATAGTGTATACTTGCCTCAGTCCAAAGCAGTGAGTGTGACTTCTGTCTGCACTCTCCTTCCTTGGATTCCCTGGTGTCAGTCTCATAGGGAAACATGCACAGCTGACGCTGTCAATCACAGGTTGTGTGCTGGAGGAGGTCGGGCCATGTGCTGGGATTCCCTGGTGTCAGAATAAGTGAGCAGAAGTGTGTCAAAGGACTTGGCCCGACAACCTCCTCTAGCACACAACCTGTGATTGACTGCTTAAGCTGTGCATGTTTCCCTATGAGACTGTATAGAGGGGGGGTATCCATTCCCTCTATAGTGTGTACTTGCCTCAGTCCAAAGCAGTGAGTGTGACATCTGTCTGCACTCTCCTTCCTCTGAGTCACTTCTGCTCACTTATTCTGACATCAGGGAATCCCAGGACATGGCCCGACCTCCTCCTCTAGCACACAACCTGTGATTGACCGCGTCAGCTGTGCATGTTTCCCTATGAGACTGTGTAGAGGGGGATGTGTCTATTCCCTCCACTCGGGCCTCAGATTACACCCAGCTTTGTGCTCTAAATTTTGCAGTGTGTGATGTCAGATCCCCACCCTCTGCCTTCTGAGGCTTGGAAATGCTGTGTAAAATGTGTGTTTTAGGAGGCCGAAGGGCTGGTGGCTAAACAGGTACAACTTATGTCAGAGGGTTTGTTTCACTGCTGTGTATCACCTGAGGCCGGTCGCTTCACTGGGTACATGGAAGGGTTTACAATCACTCTACCATACAGTGCAGGACACAGGCATTCATACACCATGGGTTATAGGCTCGTACCTTCATGTGATGGACACTGGGAAGGATTTTGAGGACACGCCCCCGGGTGTTTCTACTATAGGCCCATCCCACTCTTCAGTTTTTGTTTTTTTTTTTTTTGCTAGTGTCCAAAGGTGACAAACGTCTCCTTCATGGAGAAACCAGTTTTTTTTTTTTTTTCCGTTTTGAGATGTCTGAGTAAAAGTAGACTATTGGACCCCCCCAAAATCCGTGTTAAATGTTTTGTCCCAACCCTTTAACTCCCACGTTTGCTGGACAGCTTGTTCTGTTGACCTGTTGCGCCTGGTCATGCGCACGTCTTGGGTAGCCCAGTGCTGCCATGTTTGTGTCAGGCCAGCAGCCCTTATTTTTGCATTCATCGAGAGAGACCCCCACAGTGCTGTACCCACGTTGTCACCGACCGCTTCCAGTCACGCTTTACCATTGGGAGCTGGTGCGATGGGCTTCTGATCAGGTGATCACTTTGACAGCCAATCACAGTGGTCACATGAGTAGGAGCCACCTACCGGCTTTTGGTGTTAGGAAGTTGCAAATCGGACTTCCTGGCAGGATCAACGGGTCCCTAAACCTCTTACAGGGGGGACTTGGCAAAATAAAAACTGCTAGTAGACTTCATTTTTAAATTTTTCCCAGAGCTCTACCTCCACAGAGGTGACTGGTGACAACCACAAGTGGATTTCCCCTCACTTCCTGTTGCAGCTCCAGGACAGGAAGTGATACCTCAAAAATAAACAGAGGGGTTTCTGATTACTTTGACAGCCAATCACAGCGGTCACATGCAGGCATCCAGTGTTGGAACCCCTAAAAGGAAGAAAGTTGCAAAACAGATTTGCTGACTAGCTCAGTAGATGATAAAACTCTTACAGGGGAGACTCTGCAAAACAAAAACTTCAATTTGGAGACTACGTTTTTGTTTTTGCCCCTGAGGTGGCTGGTGACAACCAAAAGTGAATTTCCCCTCACTTCCTGTTGCATCTCCAGCACAGGAAGTGAAATCTCTGCACCCAGCAAAAATAAGTTTCTGGGCTCCTGATCACATGATCACTGTGAAAGCCAATCACTGCGGCAACATGAGTGGGAGCCACAAGTGGATTTCCCCACACTTCACTTCCTACTCTGGATCTGTAACAGGAAGTGGGGAAATCCACTTGTGGCTCCCACTCATGTCACCGCAGTGATTGGCTTTCACAGTGATCATGTGATCAGGAGCCCATCCATTTATTTTTGCTGGGTGCAGAGATTTCACTTCACTTCCTGTTCTGGAGCTGCAACAGGAAGTGAAACCTTCCACAGTGATCACATGATCACTGTGGTGACATGAGTGGGAGCCACAAGTGGATTTCCCCACACTTCTTGTTGCATCTCCAGCACAGGAAGTGAAACCTCAAAAATAAATGGATGGGCTCCTGATCACATGATCACTGTGGAAGCCAATCACTGCGGTGACATGAGTGGGAGCCACAGGTGGATTTTCCCTCACTTCCTGTTGCAGAGCCAGGGCAGGAAGTGAAACCTCAAAAATAAATGGAGGGGTTTCTGATCACTTTGATAGCCAATCACAGCGGTCACAGGAGTGGGAGCCTGCTGACAGCCATCCAGTGTTAGGAACCCCTCGTCGTAGGCAGGAGTTAAAAGAAAATTGTAAAACAGACTTGCTGGCAGGATCAATGGGTAATAACTCTTCCGGGCAAGACTCGGCTAAACAAAAACTGCTGGTAGGACGCAACATTTTGGATTTTGCCCGGAGTTCTGCTTTGGGAGCCACTGAGGTGGCTGGTGACAACACATTGGATTTCTCCTCACTTCCTGTTGCATCTCCAGGACAAGAAGTGGAGTGAAATCTCTGCACCCAGCAAAAATAAATGGGTGTGTTTTTCACCCTTCCCTACGCTTTCCAAACCTTAAAAAAAAAAAAAGTTTGGGCAATCTGTTCAGCGCCGTTGGCCTTATGTTCATCCATCTATTTAGTCCCCCCCCCCTTTCCACCTCGCATCCCAGCCCCCCCCCCCTGAAAGACAGGTCAGTCATTACCGGAGTACATGATGAACTCCGCCGTGTTCTGTACAGGACAGTCAGTCAGGATTGGTCCACTTATTCCCTAGGTCACGGGTGTCAAACTGGTGGCCTTCCAGCTGTTGCCGAACTACAAGTCCCATGAGGCACTGCAAGATTGACAGTTACAAGACTACAAGTCCCATCATGCCTCTGCCTTTGGGACTCATGCTTGTAACTGTCAATCCTGCAATGCCTCATGGGACTTGTAGTTTGGCAACAGCTGGAGGACTGACCGTTTGACACATCTGGCCTAGAACTTTGATTTCTGACTTGTTCTCAATGTGGATTGCGGCAGCAGTATTGTCTAGGGATGGGGGTGGGGAGCTGGGCCATCACCATCTTGCTCTGACTTTTGTGGTTTTTGTTTTTTTTTTTTCCAGCCCTCTGCTTAAAAAAAAAAAAAAAAAAAAATGTTCATAGAAAATTTCAAAATTTGTTTTACATTTTTTTTTGTTCTCGGTGAATCACAAATCGGAAAACATTTCTGTCCTGTAAAGTGTATTTATTTAAGAAATAAACTGAAAATGTCGGTGTGTCTCTGTTCCTGCAATCTGTGCGCACATTACCGCCCCCTATAGGGCACCTATGGCAGCGCATCCCACGCGTCTATACGGAATGCTGAACGCTGCATCTCGCACGGGGCTGCTGAATATTATTATTATACAGGATTTATATAGCGCCAATGGGTGTGCTCAGCGCTGTACATTAGAGTGGGGGACAGAACATGAGACAATACAGCAACAGACAATACACGAGGGGTGCGAGGGCCCTGATCCTTGGAGCTTACAATCTAGGAGGGAGGGGGTAGAGGTACAGGAGGAAGTGGCTGTGGGGGATGGAGTGGTAGGAGGAGTGGAGGAGATCGGCTGTTAGGTGAGGGTGGGGTAGGCTTCCCTAAAGAGGTGGGTTTTCAGGGTGCGCCTAAAGGTGAGGAGGGAAGGTGACAGTGTGATGGATTGGGGTAGTGAGTTCCAGAGGATGGAGAAGTCCTGCAGTCGGGCGTGAGAGCTGGAGACCAGGGAGCTAGAGAGCAGGAGCTCCTGTGAGGAGCGAAGATTACGGGTTGGGTGGTATTTGGGTATCAGGTTGGTGAGGTAGTTTGGGGCGGCGTTAGGAATGGCTTTGTAGGTCAGGGTTAGTAGTTTGAATTTGATGCGTTGAGCAATCGGGAGCCAGTGGAGGGAATGACGGGGGTGGAGCCAGTGGAGGGAATGACAGAGGGGGGTGGAGCCAGTGGGGGGAATGACAGAGGGGGGTGGCAGAAGTGGAGCGGTTGGTGAGGTGGATGAGTCTTGCCGCTGAGTTCAGGATAGACTGAAGCGGGGATAGTCTGTGATGAGGGAGGCCGGTGAGGAGGGAGTTGCGGTAGTCCAGGCGTGAGATGATGGAGTGAACGAGTAGTTTAGTGGTGTCTGGGGTGAGGAACGAACGTATCTTGGAGATGTTGCGGAGGCGGAGCCTGCATGAGTTTGCCAGCGATTGGACATGGGGTTGGAGTCTAGATTGACACCTAGGACTTTGGCTTGCGGGGTGGGACTGATGGTGGCGTTGTTGGTCGTGATGGAGAGGATGGGGGGGGGGGGGGGGGCAGGGGCAGGCTGGGGGGAAAATTAGGAGCTCGGTTTTGGAAAGGTTCAGTTTGAGGAAGTGGAGCGACATCTAGTCTGTCGTTCAGTAGGTGTGTGATTCGGGCGGAGAATGATGGGGTGAGGCGAGGGGCAGAGAGATAGATTTGTGTGTCATCGGCGTAGAGGGGATAGTTGAAGCCGTGGGAGTGTTTAAGTTTGCCGAGGGAGGAGGTGTAGATGGAGTAGAGAAGGGGCCCGAGGAGAGAGCTTTGGGGGACCCCAACAGAGAGGGGGAGGTGGCAGCGTTATAGGTAACTATCCCATTTCATGGGGTCACAGCTGCATTTTGGTTGGCCTCAAAGGGCTTGGTTGTATCTGTGAGACTAGATGGCCAAAGACACCCCAACCCCCACCAGCACCACCACCACCCTCCCTCCCTTACATCACAGTGCACCCATCTTAGTTGGGGGTTCAGCTGGGAAGCAGAAAGCGTAGGGGCTGGAGGAGGGCTGGAGTCGGGGTGCTGCAGCTGCACAGAGAGATGCAGGATCTGTAGGAGGAGATTTGTCATCCTCTCTTCTGCCAACTGTTGAGGGGGACAGAGACGAGTCTCTCTGTGGCTGCCTAGAGAAGTGCAGCATCTTGTGGAGGAGTTCTGTCCAAATGCTCAGAAAAGAGAGGGGGGTGCCGCAGCTGGCGGAGAGACGCGAGGGCCACATGAAATGTGTTTTGCTGTGAGCTTGCAGGGGGGATTCTTTGAGGTGCATACACGTTCATTCAGATCAATCAGTGAATTTTACAAAAGGAAGCGCTCTTTAAAAATCATACATTTTTATTTTGTATACTTAAAAAAACAAAACAAAAAAAAGCCAAAAACCCCGTATTTCTTAAAGGAGGAGTATGGGACACGCTGAATAATATAACAATTACATAATCTTGAATCTGCTTCTTTTTCGTTTGTTTTTTTTGTTTTTGCTTTTTGTTTTTTTTTGTGTTCTTTCCACCCTCCTTTTGTTCTAGCAGAGAGGCACCTCATCTGTCATGTAGGTCCTTGTAAACGGACTATTTGCTGTTTTTTTTGAAAGTTTAAGTTGGTTACAATTTCAGCAATCCACCCTCTCTTGCTGTACCTCATTCCACTGGTAAGTGTGGCCACGCCTACTGAACAGACACCACCTGAGCAGTATACAAGTTCAAGCACTGTGCTATTGATTGACAGGCAAGTGGACAATACATTAGTGGCATGGACGTGGCTTGATCCGGGGGGAAGGCTGAAACTCCCCAACCCCTCCAGATTTCAGGATGCAGTGACCCTTGAGCTCCTTCTCACATCCCCATACTGTACAGTCTGAGGACAGGCAGAACAGCTCCTCTCTCCCACCTTCCCACACACAGCTCAGATCCATTCTATTACAGACTTTTTGTCTTCACATTGTGTAGCTGCCTGTTATGCTGCAGTTCTCACCTATGAAGTTCCCAGAAAAAATGGCTGTGCAGCATAGAATCCAGCTACACAGTGTGCAGATAGAGGCTGGCTGTAAGAAAATCTGATCGATGCTGAGGAGGAGGAGAGGGGAAGATGTGCTGTGTGAAGCCTTGGGAGTGAGCAGACATTACAGAGCTGACATCAAACAAAAAGTGACTGGTTCATTGAAGGACACGGCTTTTACTGATGGCGGATGAGTTTGATGTAGCCACTTACAGGAGCAGGATGCTAGGTGCAACCTAAATTAAAAGCACACTGTACCCCCATCTGCAGTACAAGAATCAGTATTTCTAGTGTCCTCCTCAGGAGTGTAGGATCTGCTCCTTTTTTTTTTTTTTTGTCTCTCCGTGCTTTGGCCTTCTTTGGCATTGCATGGGCCCTATATACTGTTATTTGCAGCTTTGCGGTGGCCCCCTTTTCGTGGACAGTGAGAAGAATGTCCCTTACATTGGTGATCAGTGAGAAGAATGTCCCTTACATTGGTGGTCAGTGGGAAGAATGTCCCTTACATTGATGATCGGTAGGAAGAATGTCCCTTACATTGGGGGTCGGCGGGAAGAATGTCCCTTACATTGGGGGTCGGTGGGAAGAATGTCCCTTACATTGGGGGTCAGTGGGAAGAATGTCCCTTACATTGGAGGTCAGTGGGAAGAATGTCCCTTACATTGATGATCGGTAGGAAGAATGTCCCTTACGTTGGGGGTCGGTGGGAAGAATGTCCCTTACATTGGTGGTCAGTGGGAAGAATGTCCCTTACATTCATCGGTAGGAAGAATGTCCCTTACATTGATGATCGGTGGGAAGAATGTCCCTTACATTGGGGGTCGGTGGGAAGAATGTCCCTTACATTGGGGGTCGGTGGGAAGAATGTCCCTTACATTGGGGGTCAGTGGGAAGAATGTCCCTTACATTGATCGGTAGGAAGAATGTCCCTTACATTGATGATCGGTAGGAAGAATGTCCCTTACATTGGGGGTCAGTGGGAAGAATGTCCCTTACATTGGTGGTCAGTGGGAAGAATGTCCCTTACATTCATCGGTAGGAAGAATGTCCCTTACATTGGGGGTCGGTGGGAAGAATGTCCCTTACATTGGGGGTCGGTGGGAAGAATGTCCCTTACATTGATCGGTAGGAAGAATGTCCCTTACATTGATGATCGGTAGGAAGAATGTCCCTTACATTGGGGGTCGGTGGGAAGAATGTCCCTTACATTGGGGGTCAGTGGGAAGAATGTCCCTTACATTGATCGGTAGGAAGAATGTCCCTTACGTTGGGGATCGGTGGGAAGAATGTCCCTTACGTTGGGGGTCGGTGGGAAGAATGTCCCTTACGTTGATGATCGGTGGGAAGAATGTCCCTTACATTGGGGGTCGGTGGGAAGAATGTCCCTTACATTGGTGGTCAGTGGGAAGAATGTCCCTTACATTGATGATCGGTAGGAAGAATGTCCCTTACATTGATGATCGGTAGGAAGAATGTCCCTTACATTGGGGGTCGGTGGGAAGAATGTCCTTACATTGGGGGTCGGTGGGAAGAATGTCCCTTACGTTGATGATCAGTGGGGAGAATGTCCCTTACGTTGATGGTCGGGGGGAAGAATGCTCCTTACGTTGGTGGTCGGGGGGAAGAATGCCCCTTACGTTGGGGGTCGGGGGGAAGAATGTTCCTTACGTTGGAGGTCGGTGGGAAGAATGTCTCCCTTGAGTTGAATGCCACTCTTACATTTGTGGTCAGTGGAGAGAATTGTTCTTACAGATACTTAAGAAGATCATTAGTGTTGGTGGTTATTCTTCTGAGAGGCAGAAATTGTTGCTTTCTAAAGGGACTCCTATCAATGCCAGAAGAACGCTGAGGTTTCAACCGTAGGACACATGCTAGAGAATGTCTGCTCAATTCTAATGCCTCTGAATATTTTGTTCTCCATGTACCTAAGAATTGAGCCGTCTTTTAGCTCCGGCGCCGCTCCTGACCAAACCTTTCTAGCTTGTAATGGCTGTTCCTCCTATAATGGCTGTTCCTCCTCCTATAATGGTGACGATTCCTCTTCAGGAACAGAAAGTGACCGGTGACATTCCCTACCTGGGTTGCAGATGGAAACAAAAGACATGGCCGGACTCAACTGTTCCCTAATAAAAGTTTTGACTAGAGTTGTTTTCTTTCTGAAACTTTGTGACGTGTTGTGTATGAGGCGTATCCTGTGAGTTTGATGAGAGGCTCCTCCCCTGCAGAGCAGAGGCGATAGGTTGTCCCTCTAGACGCAGAAGAAGACAACTTTGAGTACCTCTCATGGCACTGCTTGAGAAGAAACTGGTCGTTATAGAGAGACCTGAGTTGCTGACCATCTTTTCCTGAAACAACATCTTGCACGGCTGTCGGGTGGAACGTCTGCTTTCAGTAGCCCAGATAAGGACTTCTGCCTCTTCTGTGCCTTTCCTGATCCACACACGTGTTCCATGATGGTGAGTTGGGTTCTCTCAGCAGGGGGATGGTGGGGGGTGAAGGTGTTGTCTGGTGCCTGAGTCCACTGCACTTGTCATTAAACTATTTTCAGAGGGGTGCATTTCCTGGATTGGTTTTCCTGGGTTGGCAGCTCTTGCGGGTTTAGATTTAATAAAGATCGGAACCAAAGGTCCAATGAGCTTCGTGCATCCAAATCAATAAAAATGATACAGTTGTGTGGAAGTGAAAGCGTCTTTACAGAGCCCAGGAGAGGGTGGTATCCAAGGGCCCCCATGGTCAGTGGCAGGGCTATGTGTAAGAAGGGAGCTCCCAATTGCATCCCCCTGTGTGAAGGGGACTCACCCGCCGGATGTTGGAATATGGTGGCATCCTCATGGCTCAAGGTAATGGGTTTTGGGGACTCTTCCTCTTTGTCAAGCCCGAATGTCACATGAAGGACAGAGATTTATATGGTCGCTGGTGACAATCAGGTGCTCACATGTCAGTGTGTGTATAAAAGTGTTAGACGGGTGTGAAGAAATGCTGCAAAATAAGAATGTTTTCAGAAATACCATATATTTTGCTCTATAAGACGCACCTAGGTTTTAGAGGAGGAAAACCAGAAAAAAATATTCTGAACTAGACTGCAGACACACTACAGGAGCTGACCAGAGACTGCGGCCACAGTAGAGGAGATGACCGGAGACTGCGGCCACAGTAGAGGAGATGACCGGAGACTGCGGCCACAGTAGAGGAGATGACCGGAGACTGCGGCCACAGTAGAGGAGATGACCGGAGACTGCGGACGTAGTACGGGAGATGACCGGAGACTGCGGACGTAGTACGGGGGATGACCGGAGACTGCGGACGTAGCACGAGGGATGACCGGAGCCTGCGGACGTAGCACGGGAGATGACCGGAGACTGCCGACGTAGCACGGGAGATGACCGGAGACTGCGGACGTAGCACGGGGGATGACCGCAGCCTGCGGACGTAGCACGGGGGATGACCGGAGACTGCGGACGTAGCACGGGGGATGACCGGAGACTGCGGACGTAGCACGAGGGATGACCGGAGCCTGCGGACGTAGCACGGGAGATGACCGGAGACTGCCGACGTAGCACGGGAGATGACCGGAGCCTGCGGACGTAGCACGGGAGATGACCGGAGACTGCGGACGTAGCACGGGAGATGACCGGAGACTGCGGACGTAGCACGGGAGATGACCGGAGACTGCGGACGTAGCACGGGAGATGACCGGAGACTGCGGACGTAGCACGGGAGATGACCGGAGACTGCGGACGTAGCACGGGGGATGACCGCAGCCTGCGGACGTAGCACGGGGGATGACCGCAGCCTGCGGACGTAGCACGGGGGATGACCGGAGACTGCGAACATACTACGGGAGATGACCGGAGACTGCGGAAACAGTACAGGGGATGACCGGAGACAGGTACCCGCTCCCACTTCCTCCCTCCCCCTCTTCTGGGACACGTGACAGGTCCCAGAAGACTGCCGGACCATTCACAAAGTGCAGTGCTTCTCGCGCATGCGCAGTGGGCACCTGGCTGTGAAGCCGCAAGCACACTAAAGATGCCGGGGAGAGAAGTCGGTGAGGACACTGCTGGACCGAGGAACAGGTAAGGTTCTGCTACAGAGAAGAGCCGAGTGGCTGGACCGGTATTCTGACACGGCGGGAATACCGGACCGGCTGCTGCACATTCGCTCCATAAGACGCACAGACATTTTCCTCCGTGTTTTGGGGAGAAAAAAGTGTGTCTGATGGAGCGAAACATACCCTATATATTTTTTTTATTTTTATCAATTTGCGCAATGTGGTGTGAGTGCACAGAAGAAAAATCTAATTCAGATCAATATTTGGTGTGACTATCCTTTTGGCTTCAAACCAGCACTGATTCCTACACTAGGTAGGGATTTTGTGGGATTAGACTCAGGTCTATGGTTAACCAATTATACCAAGCAGGTGCTAATGATCATCAATTTCATATGTCGGTTGAAACAATCATTAACTGAAACACAAACAGCTGAGTAGGAGGCATAAAACTGGGGGAGGAACAGCCAAACTCTGCTACCAAGGTGAGATTGTGGAAGACAGTTTGATGTCACAGGTTATACACCATGGCAAGACTGAGCCCAGCATAAAAGTGGGGGAGGAACAGACAAACTCTGCTACTAAGATGAGGTTGTGGAAGACTGGATGATGTCATAGGCCATGGCAAGACTGAGCAAAGCATAAAAGTGGGGGAGGAACAGATAAACTCTGCTACTAAGATGAGGTTGTGGAAGACTGGATGATGTCATAGGCCATGGCAAGACTGAGCACAGCATAAAACTGTGGGAGGAACAGACAAACTCTGCTACTATGGTGAGGTTGTGGAAGACTGGATGATGTCATAGGCCATGGCAAGACTGAGCATAGCATAAAAGTGGGGGAGGAACAGACAAACTCTGCTACTAAGATGAGGTTGTGGAAGACTGGATGATGTCATAGGCCATGGCAAGACTGAGCACAGCATAAAACTGGGGGAGGAACAGCCAAACTCTGCTACTATGGTGAGGTTGTGGAAGACAGTTTGATGTCACAGCTCATACACCATAGCAGATTGAGTACAGAAACAAAACACAAGGTAGTTGTACTGCATCAGCAAGGTCTCTCCCAGCAAAGATTTCAAAAACTTGGGTTTCAAGAAGTGCTGTTTAAGCTCTTTTGAAGAAGCACAAAGAAAACAAATTAAAAAAAATCCCAATACGTGTGAATTAATTGGTTGACGTGCAAGTTATAGCATCTACAAATGGCCATATATAGACTGGGATTTTTTTTTTCAATAGTAATGGCGGCAATCAGCGACTTATAACGGGACTGCGGCGGGCATTCTGACATTGGGGGGGGAACTGATGTGGTTCACTGACACCTCCAGTGCCACCAATACAGTAATCAGTGCAAAAAAAAAAAGCACTGACAGGGCACTAATGGCACTGGGCAGGAAGGGGTTAACATGGGGTGGCGATCAAAGGGTTAACTCTGTGCTGTTTTACATACTGGGCTGTGTTTGTGCTTCACTGTATGCATGCTGCTATGCAGAGCCACACAAAGCAGGGTGCAGGAGCTGACGGAGGAGAAATTGTTTGTTTACAAACAGTCCTCCTCCCCGTCGGAGATCCTCGGCCATCACCAGGCTCGGCGAGTAATCACCGGCTGGGACCCCGTGACTTGACAGCCGCGGGCACCTGCCCCCCTGCCCAGAAATGCAAAATCATGTATATATGTGATTTTGCGCACCCGGGCCGCCCTGTAGCAGTATTTCCACTATAAGGCGGTCGGGAAAGCGGTTAATCGATAAAAAAATAAACTGTTAACACTTCGATTTCTGGAAACGTTCTTCATTTACAGCATTTCTTCACACCTGCCTAAGACTTTTGCACAGTACTGCCTGCACTAAATATATAAAAGGGTGCGTACCGGAGGAGAAATACGCGGCTAAAAGGAGGAGGAGATTCGTCAACAGCAAGAGATGTGACACAAGAAATCCCTTTACAAATAAACTTAAAAAAAGGGGGGGGAGGGGGGGGACACTGAGATGACTGATGGATGTAGAATAAATCAAATGGGATAATAATATAAAGACTTCTAAACCTGAATGGAAGAGCGTCCTGACTGATCGTCCCCGCGCGGATAAAGGAGAACCAGGACTGTGCGAGTTATGGTAGTGATGGCTAGCTAGTCCGCTAGTAATGTACAGCGCTGAGCGAACTATTGGCGCTTTATAAATACTGTATAATAATAATAATATAATAACTAAAAACCACCATATATAAATAAATAGAAGAGATTGTGAATGAGAAGCAACAAGTGAGTGAAGGAGAGGAGAGAGAAGGAAATGAGAGAGGAGAGAGAGAAGGAGATGAGAGAGGAGAGGAGAGAGAAGGAGATGAGAGAGGAGAGAGAGAAGGAGATGAGAGAAGGAGAGGAGAGAGAAGGAGACGAGGAGAGAGAAGGAGAGGAGGAGACAAGAGAAGGAGAGGAGAGAGAAGGAGAGGAGAAGAGAGAGAAGGAGAGGAGAGAGAAGGAGATGAGACGAGAGAGAAGGAGACGAGAGAGAAGGAGACGAGGAGAGAGAAGGAGAGGAGGAGACAAGAGAAGGAGAGGAGAGAGAAGGAGAGGAGAAGAGAGAGGAGGAGAGGAGAGAGAAGGAGACAAGAGGAGGAGAGAGAAGGAGAGGAGAGAGAAGGAGACAAGAAAGGAGAGAGAAGGAGATGAGAAGAGAGACAAGGAGAGGAGAGAGAAGGAGACAAGAGATGGAGAGGAGAGAGAAGGAGACGAGAGAGGAGACGAGAAGAGAGAGAAGGAGACGAGAGAGGAGAGAGAAGGAGACGAGAAGAGAGACAAGGAGAGGAGAGAGAAGGAGACAAGGAGACAAGAGAAGGAGAGGAGAGAGAAAGAGACAAGAGAAGGAGAGGAGAGAGAAGCAGACGAGAGAGGAGACGAGAAGAGAGAGGAGACGAGAGAGGAGAGGGGAGAAGGAGAGGAGAGAGAAAGACGAGAGAGAAAGAGAGGAGAGAGAAGGAGAGGAGAGAAGAAGAGACGAGAGAGAGGAGAGAGAGAGAAGTTTCCGTTGTAGTGAGAAGGAGACGATGTTACCGGAATTGCGACATGGTGATCGCAGCAAGGCCGGAAGAGGGTTCCGGAGACACGTGATGGAGACACCAGGCGGGGAGATGGAACCACCTGGGGAATCCAACAGGAAATACAACTACAAATAGCCTCAGAGCTGAGAACAATGAAAAGGTCAGACTGGGAAGCCGAGACTCCAAACTGTCCAGCATGAGGACCGCATTGGAGGTTTTATAAATATTTGGGGGCTGAAATAATCCCCATCAGAGTTCCCCCTTACATCAAAGTCAGCGTTAGAGTCTCCCAGTACCAGGCTTCCCGTCAGAATCCCGACTTACTTCAGAGTCCCCATTATACCCCCTTACATCAAAGTCCCCATCTGATTCCCTGCCCCGTACATCAGTGCCCCCCTTACTTCAGGGTCCCCATCAAAGTCCCCCCCATACATCAGTGTCCCCCCTTCGGGTTCCCATCATAGTTCCCCCCCTTTACTTCGGGGTCCCCATCATGGTAACTCCTTCAGAGTCTCCATCATAGTCCCCCTTCAGGGTCCCCATCAAACCCCCCCTTACATCAAAGTCCCCATCTGATCCCCCCCGTACATCAGCATCCCCCTTACTTCAGAGTCTCCATCATAGTCCCCCTTCAGGGTCCCCATCATACCCCCCTTACATCAAAGTCCCCATCTGAGTCCCCCCTTATTTCAAGGTCCCCATCATGGTCCCCTCTTCAGGGTCTCCATCATACCCCCCCCCATACATCAAAGTCCCCATCTGAGTCCCCCCCCCACCCTGTATATCTGCATCACCATCAAAGTCCCCCTTACTTCAGGATCCCCATCATGGTCCCCTCTTCAGGGTCTCCATCATACCCCCCCATACATCAAAGTCCCCATCTGAGTCCCCCCCCACCCCGTACATCTGTATCCCCATCATGGTCCCCCTTACGTTAAAGTCAACCCCCCCCCCCCCCGTACATCGCCCTCCCCATCAGTGTCCCCATTACAGGGTCCAGGTGTGGGTTGGACGAGGCTGAAGCACAGACCACAGGCCGCCTCTGTGCAGGTTGAGGATACAGCACTGACCCTTGCTGAGGGCCGGATGTGGCCCACGGGCCGTAATTTGGAGAGTCACAATAGTATACTACAACCCCGAATGTACATCACAGGAAATAAACATCTCTGGGAGAAAAGATACAAAGTAACCATTCTGGAGAACGCTGGAGGGAATTCACAAATCATCAGAGATCCTGTAGTAGCAAAGGTTCCATTGATTTCCTCCGGCGTTCTCTGCAGTTGTTACATTGTATCTTCTCTAAGATACATTGTTTCCTATGATCCTCGGCTCCCTCTGGTGGCCATGATGTGGTATTGCCCTGATTAATTCCTGTCACCAATGTATCTTCATTCCCGTCCACCATGTTTGAAGAACATTCAACCAGTAGAGAAAACACTTCGCCTCGTTCTCACAACAGCCGGTTCGTTCACACAAAACGAATATATTATAATTAAATATAACTGACAATTTGCTTTCCCAAAATTCCCCTCCCCCTCCCCCCATCAAACTGTTTTCTTTCTGCCAGCAAATTAAATTTAAACCATTTAAGCTCCAGAAGCTTTTACCCCCTTTGTGACCAGAGCATATTTTTTTTTCTTGCTATTCAGCACTGCGCTACTTTAACTGGTAATTGCTTGGTCATGCAACGTTGTACCCAAATGAAATGTATATCATTTTTTTTTCTCACACAAATAAAGATTTATTTTGGTAGTATTTAATCACCACTGGGGTTTTTATTCTTTATATTTTTTATTATATAAATGAAAAAAGACTGAAAATTTTGAATACAATTTTTTTTTCTTTCTGTTATAGAAAATCCAATAAAAAAATAAAAAAAAATAAAATGTCCTCAATTTTTGATCAAAAAATAAAAATAATCAAATTCCTTTATATTTGTTGGCCAAAATGTATTCTGCTCTATGTCTTTGGTATAAAAAAAATCCCAATCATTGATTGGTCTGTGTGAAAATTACAGCGTCTACAAACTACGGGATATATACTGGAATTTGTATTTTTTAATTTTTATACTACTAGTGATCAGCGACTTATAGAGGGACTGACACTGGGTGGGGACTGACTAACTGCCACTGACATCACCAGGGACACTAATGCAGCGATCAGTGACAATAATATTACTATTATTACTTATTATTACTGCTAATACTATACTATTTTTATTATATAAATGAAAAAAGACCAAAATATTTGAAAAAAACAATGTTTTTTAACTTTGTCCTATAAAAGATATTCAATAAAAAATAAAATAAATAATCAAATTCCTTTATAATTTTTGGCCAAAATATATTCTGCGCCATGTCTTTGGTATAAAAAAAAATCCCAATCATTGATTGGTCTGTGTGAAAATTACAGCGTCTACAAACTACGAGATATATACTGGATTTTTTTTTTTTTTTTTATATACTAGTAATGGCAGTGATCACCGACTTATAGGGAAGACTGTGATAGTGCGGCGGGCAATCTGACACTAACTGACACTCGGTGGGAAATGACTGACACTGAAATCTCCAGGGACACTAATACTGCGATCAGTGATAATAATATTGCTATTATTACTACTAATACTATACTATTTTTATTATATAAATTAAAAAAGACCAAAATATTTGAAAAAAAAAATATTTTTTAACTTTGTCCTATAAAAGATATTCAATAAAAAATAAAATAAAAAAATATAATTCCTTTATAATTTTTGGCCAAAATGTATTCTGCTCCATGTCTTTGGTATAGAAAAAAAAATCCCAATCATTGCGTATTGATTGGTTTGTGTGAAAATTACAGCATCTACAAACTACAAGATATATACTGGAATTTTTTTTTTCTTTAATTTTATAATAGTAATGGCGGTGCTCAGAGATCTATAGGGGTCCCCCCTATCCAGTCCCTGTGATAGTGCGGCGGGCAATCTGACACTATCTGACACTGGGTGGGAAATGACTGACACTGAAATCTCCAGGAACACTAATACAGCGATCAGTGATAATAATATTACTATTATTACTACTAATACTATACTATTTTTATTATATAAATGAAAAAAAAAACATTTGAAAAAAATAACTTTTTTTTTTACTTTGTCCTATAAAAGATATTCAATAAAAAATCTAATTCCTTTATAATTTTTGGCCAAAATGTATTCTGCTCCATGTCTTTGGTATAGAAAAAAAAATCCCAATCATTGCGTATTGATTGGTTTGTGTGAAAATTACAGCATCTACAAACTACAAGATATATACTGGAATTTTTTTTTTCTTTAATTTTATACTAGTAATGGCGGTGCTTAGAGACCTATAGGGGTCCCCCCTATCCAGTCCCTGTGATAGTGCGGCGGGCAATCTGACACTATCTGACACTGGGTGGGAAATGACTGACACTGAAATCTATAGGGACACTAATACAGCGATCAGTGATAATAATATTACTATTATTACTACTAATACTATACTATTTTTATTATATAAATGAAAAAAAAACATAATATTGGAAAAAAAAAACTTTTTTTTTTTTACTTTGTCCTATAAAAGATATTCAATAAAAAAATAAAATAATCAAATTCCTTTATAATTTTTGGCCAAAATGTATTCTGCGCCATGTCTTTGGTATAAAAAAAAATCCCAATCATTGATTGGTCTGTGTGAAAATTACAGCGTCTACAAACTACGAGATATATACTGGAATTTTTTTCTTTTTTAATTTTCACACTAGTAATGGTTGTGATCAGCGACCTATAGGGAAGACTGTGGTAGTGCGGTGGGCAATCTGACACTAACTGACACTGGGTGGGAAATGACTGACACTGAAATCTCCACTGCGATCAGTGATAATACTATACTATTTTTATTATATAAATGAAAAAAAAAACATAATATTGGAAAAAAAAAAATTTTTTTTTACTTTGTCCAATAAAAGATATTCAATAAAAAAATAAAATAAATAATGAAATTCCTTTATAATTTTTGGCCAAAATGTATTCTTCTCCATGTCTTCGGTATAGGAAAAAAAATCCCGATATCGGCGCGAAACCTTCAGGCTTCATGAAGAGGAAGTTCATCCTTCAGCCGGGGTTCACAGTGCGGTTCATCGCATTTGATTCACGCAGGAGCCGCAGCGCATCCCTGTGCAAATCACATGCGACATATATTTTGTACGGTTCGAATCGCACCCTATCCGCACCAAAAAGGCGCAGGACCCTTTTTTGGGTCCGCACTAGAATCAGTTCGCACGGGTATTCACATCCATAGGATCCGATTCTGCACATCGCACCGCGTTTTGCGGACCGATTTCGGGGTGTTGTTAACTTAACATTCACACCCGCAGCGGTTCGCATGAATGGGGTGCGATTCTGATGCGGTGAGGAATTCGCTGAGAATTCGGCAGCGCATCAGTGTGACCCGGGCTGAGTGTCTGTGAGACGTTATATTTGCATTCTCTTTGCAGCTGCACTTTGGTTGTGGATCGCCGCATTCTCCCAGGTAATGGTGTTCCCGTCGTATCCAAATTCCCCCCCTCCCCTCCCCCACGGGGTGCGACTTCGGACATGCAAATCTCCCAGCTGTCCCCGGGAAGCTCCCGCAGCAAGCTGAGACAAATGCCTGCAGAGGACGCAGGGAGCCTCACAACAAATGTCCCCTACGGGCCGGTTCACACCACGTGCAGTCCAGTGCGTTGGTTTCTGCATCAAAAACGCATCAGAACACACGTCCTTATTTAAGGTGAAGGAAAAAAAGAAAGAAAAAATGCACCGAAACGCATAAAAAATGCGCAAACACATCTGGACTGCGATTCTATAGTGTGAACCGCCCTAGCTGCACCCCTTTTTGTAAAATTTTCCATTGAAAGTGTAACCCCTCCCCGTCCTGAGGATTCCCTCCCTCCCCCTCCAGGGAATTTACCCCTCCCCTTTCCCTCCTAAGGATTCCCCCCCCACCTCGCCTTCCTGAGGATTTAACGCCCCCTCCCCCTCCTGAGTATTTACCCCCCCCCCCTCCCTCCTGAGGATTTTCCCCCCTCCCCCTCCTAAGGATTCCCCCCCCACCTCACCTTCCTGAGGATTTAACGCCCCCTCCCCCTCCTGAGGATTTACCCCCCCCTCCTGAGGATTTTCCCCCCTCCCCCTCCTAAGGATTCCCCCCCCCACCTCGCCTTCCTGAGTATTTAACGCCCCCTCCCCCTCCTGAGGATTTACCCCCCCTCTCCCCCCTGAGGATTTTCCCCCCTCTAAGGATTCCCCGCCCACCTTCCCCTCCTGAGGATTTTCCCCCCTCCTGAAGATTCCCCCCCACACCTCGCCTTCCTGAGGATTTAACGCCCCCTCCTGAGTATTTACCCCCCCTCCCTCCTGAGGATTTTCCCCCCTCCCCCTCATAAGGATTCCCCCCCACCTCGCCTTCCTGAGGATTTAACGCCCCCTCCCCCTCCTGAGGATTTACCCCCCCCTCTCCCTCCTGAGGATTTTCCCTCCTCCTAAGGATTCCCCCCCCCCCACCTTGCCTTCCTGAGGATTTAACGCCCCCTCCCCCTCCTGAGGATTTAGCCCCCCCTCTCCCTCCTGAGGATTTTCCCCCCTCCTAAAGATTCCCCCCCACCTCGCCTTCCTGAGGATTTAACGCCCCCTCCTGAGGATTTACCCCCCCTCCCTCCTGAGGATTTCTCCCCCTCCCCCTCCTAAGGATACCCCCCACCTCGCCTTCCTGAGGATTTAACGCCCCCTCCCCCTCCTGAGGATTTACCCCCCCTCTCCCTCTTGAGGATTTTCCCCCCTCCCCCTCCTAAGGATTCCCCCTCCCACCTCGCCTTCCTGAGGATTTAACGCCCCCTCCCCCTCCTGAGGATTTTCCCCCCTCCTAAGGATTCCCCCCCCACCTCGTCTTCCTGAAGATTTAACGCCCCCTCCTGAGGATTTTCCCCCTCCCCCTCCTAAGGATTCCCCCCCCCACCTCACCTTCCTGAGGATTTAACACACCCCTCCTTGAAGACCCCGTGTGATGAAACGCGTAGGGCGTGGCCTAGCGGATGTGATGTCAGGACGTTCCTCGGAACTGGCGGCTGTGAGATCGCGGTGTGCGAGGTTCGTCCTGCTTTCCATAGTGGAGGTTGCAGAGGCTGTTCATGCTGCTGTCGGTGTTAGTGTCGGTGTTGGTGTCCGTGTCGTTGTCAGTGTCGTTGTCAGTGTTGGTGTCGGTGTCAGTGTCGTTGTCAGTGTCGTTGTCAGTGTTGGTGTCGTTGTCAGTGTCGTTGTCAGTGTCGGTGTCAGTGTCGGTGTCAGTGTCGTTGTCAGTGTTGGTGTCGGTGTCAGTGTCGTTGTCAGTGTTGGTGTCGGTGTCAGTGTCGTTGTCAGTGTTGGTGTCGGTGTCAGTGTCGTTGTCAGTGTTGGTGTCGGTGTCAGTGTCGTTGTCAGTGTTGGTGTCGTTGTCAGTGTTGGTGTCATTGTCGGTGTCGTTGTCAGTGTCGTTGTCAGTGTTGGTGTCGGTGTCGGTGTCAGTGTCGTTGTCAGTGTTGGTGTCGGTGTCAGTGTCGTTGTCAGTGTTGGTGTCGGTGTCAGTGTCGTTGTCAGTGTTGGTGTCGTTGTCAGTGTTGGTGTCATTGTCGGTGTCGTTGTCGGTGTCGTTGTCAGTGTCGTTGTCAGTGTTGGTGTCGGTGTCAGTGTCGTTGTCAGTGTTGGTGTCGGTGTCAGTGTCGTTGTCAGTGTCGGTGTCGTTGTCAGTGTTGGTGTCGGTGTCAGTGTCGGTGTCAGTGTTGGTGTCGGTGTCAGTGTCGTTGTCAGTGTTGGTGTCGTTGTCAGTGTTGGTGTCATTGTCGGTGTCGTTGTCAGTGTCGTTGTCAGTGTTGGTGTCGGTGTCAGTGTCGGTGTCAGTGTCGTTGTCAGTGTTGGTGTCGTTGTCAGTGTCGTTGTCAGTGTCGTTGTCAGTGTTGGTGTCGGTGTCGTTGTCAGTGTCGTTGTCAGTGTTGGTGTCGTTGTCAGTGTCGTTGTCAGTGTCGGTGTCAGTGTCGTTGTCAGTGTCGGTGTCAGTGTCGTTGTCAGTGTTGGTGTCGGTGTCAGTGTCGTTGTCAGTGTTGGTGTCGGTGTCAGTGTCGTTGTCAGTGTTGGTGTCGGTGTCAGTGTCGTTGTCAGTGTTGGTGTCGTTGTCAGTGTTGGTGTCATTGTCGGTGTCGTTGTCAGTGTTGGTGTCGGTGTCGTTGTCAGTGTTGGTGTCGGTGTCAGTGTCGTTGTCAGTGTTGGTGTCGTTGTCAGTGTTGGTGTCATTGTCGGTGTCGTTGTCAGTGTCGTTGTCAGTGTTGGTGTCGGTGTCAGTGTCGTTGTCAGTGTCGGTGTCAGTGTCGGTGTCAGTGTTGGTGTCGTTGTCAGTGTCGTTGTCAGTGTCGGTGTCAGTGTCGTTGTCAGTGTTGGTGTCGGTGTCAGTGTCGTTGTCAGTGTTGGTGTCGGTGTCAGTGTCGTTGTCAGTGTTGGTGTCGTTGTCAGTGTTGGTGTCGTTGTCAGTGTCGGTGTCAGTGTTGGTGTCAGTGTTGGTGTCGGTGTCAGTGTCGTTGTCAGTGTTGGTGTCGGTGTCAGTGTCGTTGTCGGTGTCATTGTCGGTGTCAGTGTCGTTGTCGGTGTCATTGTCGGTGTCAGTGTCGGTGTCATTGTCGGTGTCAGTGTCGGTGTTGGTGTCAGTGTCGTTGTCAGTGTTGGTGTCGTTGTCAGTGTTGGTGTCATTGTCGGTGTCGTTGTCAGTGTCGCTGTCAGTGTCGGTGTCAGTATCGTTGTCGGTGTCATTGTCGGTGTCGTTGTCAGTGTTGGTGTCGGTGTCAGTGTCAGTGTTGGTGTCGGTGTCAGTGTCGGTGTCAGTGTTGGTGTCGTTGTCAGTGTCGGTGTCGTTGTCAGTGTTGGTGTCTGTTGGATATGATAATAAAGTATTTATGGTTTTACTCGCGCTGCACCATTATACTTCTTCTGATTCCTCGGCATTACCATTATTTATGGAGAAAATGATGACCACTCGCTATAAGGCTGCTCCATGTGTGCTGATTGGCTGACGCAGTTTGTTGCTCCCATACTCCGGATATCCCTGCAGATCATCGCTCCCAGAGCATTGCTATTGCCGATTTATCATTTGATCAGCATGTAGCTCTGCTGAGTGGATTCATTTCATTCGGTGGTGGATTTGTGCGTGTTTTTTTTTTTACACAAGAACGCAATATTGATTATCACTCTGAATTGGTTGAACTTTATTATTATGGACATTATTTTGTGTCAATTCAAATTTATTTTTAGTTGTGATATTTTTTAGCGCACTCCTTTACTCCTTTACATTCTCTGTAACCCCCGGAGATGGTTGTGCGGGAAAATCCCAGATCAGCAGTTTTTGAAATACTCAGACCAGCCCGTCTGGCACCAACAACCGTGCCACGTTCAAAGTCAATTAACCTCCCTAGCGGTCTGATTATGTCGGTATTTCTGTGCTCAAAGCAGTACATTTTTTTGCATGGAAATATGTCGTTTTTTTATTGTCGGCCTGTAATTTTTAGGAATAACTCACTGAAATCTGTCCGAACAAGAGTCTATTAAACATCCCGGGGAGGATAAAATTTGAAACACGAAATCATAAATTATAATTTAATAAATAATCATAAAAAATAATAATATAATAATAATAAATGTAATTCAATAATATAATCAAACCAAAAACACTGAAATGTGAAATAGAGCGCCAAGTTCGCACATCGCTGAGCAAAGTCGCAGAATCGTTTTCAGTGTCTGATGAGGAATTTCCCCCACCAATCATTATCACTCAATTCTGCAAGTGGTTCTGATTTACTATCGCTGTTCTCTAGCCGCTCTAAAACCGCGTCTGACCTAAAGGGACGCTTTTTGGACGCCATGGACGTCTCTCAGTTTCCAGGCAGAAAGGGCGGTAAAAATGCAGGCAGGGCGCCGGACAAAGCACTCGGGACAAAATGTATGTGAAATGGTTGGATACAGGAATGTTATACTATGTGATTTTAGTGATTTTAGTGAATGTCACTTTTTGTCATTTTCAAATTTCCCGCCAGTTCTGTCTCCCGTACGTCCCGACGTCGCAGGGAACAGAACCCGGAAGACAGATGCCGGCATCGGCCGGAGGACATTACAGGGGACACTGCAGGGGGGACATCGCGGGAGCGCAGGACAAGGTAAGTGATCGAGGGATCCCGGAGCAACGCCGCAGTGTATTCCTGAGTGTAGCTCGGGGGGGTTACCGCTTGTGGTGCTGAAACCTTACCCCGAGCTACACTCGGGAATACCGCCAGGGGGGTTAAATCCCCTTTCTTCTCCATTCTGATGCTCGGTTTGAACTTCAGCAAGTCGTCTTCACCACGTCTAGATGCCTAAATGCATGGAGCTGCTGCCGTGTGATTGGCTGATTGGCAATTTGTGTTACCGAGCAAGTGAACAGGTGGACCTCATAAAGTGTCCGGTGAGTGTATTACCGAATTGGACTCTTTGGAATCGAAAGGATTCAATATTTTCCTAAGCTAGTCCAACCCAAGAGAAACGGCGTGAGCTGAACAACATCAACCGGCGTCACGTCCATTTGAGTCAGGCTCCGTTCACGCCAATGCGTTTTTTAGTGCTTTTTCCAGAAACGCACTACAGTCCATGTAACGTGGTGTCCTATGGAACATGTTCGCATTTATGCTTTTTTCAGCCGCTGCGTTTTTGGAAAGGGTCTGGGGCTTTTTTGAAAGCAAAAAGCAGCATTTTTGCTACAATAGTGGAGAAGCTGCTGAAACGCATGGTAGTGCATTTTTGTTGCGTTTGGCATTTTTATTCTGCCCAGCAACAAAATAAAATTCCCCAAAGAATGATCGAAACGCGGTAAAAACGCTTCAAAAATGCAAAAGAAAGTGCAAAAATCGCCCGAGAAAGCATCAAACGCAAAATGTACATAAGTGAACCAAGCCTTACCAAATAGAATGAAATTCGGATCCATTTGTTGTCCGAATCCAAATTATCGAACAAATTCATAAATTGAATTCATTTTCCCCATGGGCCCCGAACTGTCGCATCGTGTGATGTCATCCGAATGAAGCCAACCGCATTCCTTAATTTTGTTCGAACTTTTTTCAGATCCAGTGGCATTAGTTGCCATGTTCCTTTAGAGATTCGTATACACCCGAAAATGAAATTTGCATCCAAAAAAACAAATTGTCACGAAAGAAAATGTTGATTTCTATGTGTGGAGACGGATGGAACGGAGATGTTCCAGCGGCAGCTGTGCGACTCCCTGCTGGGTTGCTCAGTGTGGGTCCCACAGGAGCACGGCTATTATAAGAATTGCAGGATGAGGGATAATTATAGGAAAAGTGTAGTTCTCCTTTAAGTGTAGTTCTCCTTTAAGTGTAGTTCTCCTTTAGGGCCGTAGTCACACAAATTAACCACAGCTTTCTTTTCAGGGGGAACGCAGTTCCGGCACCCCTAGCTCTGCATATTTGTAATGGCAAGGGGTGGTGGGGTGTTCTGGAGGGTGCTGTCATTGTTGCTGGCTTCTGAGATCTATTGTTGTGGAGAGAGGTGCATTGTTGCTGGGGTGGTCAGTTTTTGCTGCCAGAGATCTACTGTTGAGGGTGGGGTCTATTCATTCTGGCTGCTGGAGGGTCTATTGATGCTGGCTGCTAGTAGATCCATTGTTTCTGGGGTGGTCGGTTTTTGCTGGAAGATCTACTGTTGAAGGACGGGTCTATTAATTCTGGCTGTTAGAGGGTCTATTGTTGCTGGCTGCTGAGAGATCTATCATTGTGGAGGGAGGTGCATTGTTGCTGGTGTGGTCAGTTTTTGCTGGAAGATCTACTGTTAAGGAAGGAGTCGATTAATTCTGGCTGCTAGAGGATCTATTGATGCTGGCTGTTAGTAGATCCATTGTTCCTGGGGTGGTCAGTTTTTGCTGGCAGAGATCTACTGTTGAGGAAGGGGTCTATTCATTCTGGCTGCTAGAGGGTCTATTGGTGCTGGCTGCTAGTAGATCCATTGTTTCTGGGGTGGTCGGTTTTTGCTGGAAGATCTACTGTTGAAGAAGGGGTCTATTAATTCTGGCTGCTAGAGGGTCTATTGTTGCTGGCTGCTGAGAGATCTATCGTTGTGGAGGGAGGTGCATTGTTGCTGGTGTGGTCAGTTTTTGCTGGAAGATCTACTGTTAAGGAAGGGGTCCATTAATTCTGGCTGCTAGAGGGTCTATTGATGCTGACTGCTAGTAGATCCATTGTTTCTGGGGTGGTCGGTTTTTGCTGGCAGAGATCTACTGTTGAGGAAGGGGTCTATTCATTCTGGGTGCTAGAGGGTCTAATGATGCTGGCTGCTAGTAGATCCACTGTTGCTGGGGTGGTCAGTTTTTGCTGGCAGAGATAACTATTGAGGGAGGGGTCTATTAATTCTGGCTGCTAGAGGGTCTGTTAATGCTGGCTGCTAGTAGATCTATTGCTGTGGTGGATCTATTGTTACTGGAGGAGTATTTTGTTACAGGAGGATTATTGCTGCTGGGGGGATGTCATATTGCTTTGGGGGGGGGGTCTACCGTTGCTGGGTGGATCTATTGTTATTGAAAATAGCAGATGTGGTAACGCACGTGGTCAGAATAGCATCAATTGCAATTGCACGGGATGATGTCTTTTGGCACACTGACGTATGAAGGTCGGTGCTCCCTGTGACTGTGCGTGCAGCCCTGTGCTGCCATCTGTTGGCGTGCTACGAAGCTAGTCTTGAAACGTTTTGATACCACCTCGTATATATACAGCGCTCAGCATAAATGAGTCCACACCTTTTGAAAAGTAAGATTTCAATCAGTATCTCAATGAACACGAGAACAATCTCCACCATCGGGACAGATCGGAGTTTTCTAGAACATTTGTTCGGCTCATTACATGGAAGGTTCATAATAGAACTTCGATGACACAATCTTCCGTTTTTTTCAAATTTGTTGATGCAAAAATGGATCCCCCCCACAACAGGAACTCCTCCTCCGAGTATTCTGTAGGACCTCCATGATTTATAAGGACGGTTCCGAGTCTTCCAGGCATGGAATGAACAAGTTGGCGACATATTGCAACATCGATCTTTTTCCGTTCTTCAACAACGACCTCTTTTGGAACCTGGATGGACAGCGATGCTCAGCTTGTCTCTTCAGAATTCCCCATAGGTGTTGGATTCGGATCAGGAGACAGACTTGGCCACTGAATCCCTTCCACCTGGTTCTTCAGAAATGCCATAGTGGCCTTAGATATGTGTTTTGGATCGTTGTCATGTTGGAAAAGTGCACGACGACGGAAGGCACGGAGTGATGGGAGCATCTTCTCAATATAGAGCCGTACATCTGTGAATTCATGACACCATCAATGAAATGCAGCTCCCTGACACCAGCAGCACTCATGCAGCCCCACACAAGGACACTGCCACCGCCATGTTTCACAGTAGGCACCATGCATTTGTCTTTGTGCTTCTCACCTTTGTGACGCCATACAGTTATGAAACCCTCCGTTCCAAAAACATTTATCTTGGTCCATCACTCCAGAGTACAGAGTCCCAGTTGTTTTCAGCATGGGCCCTGGCAAATTCTAGGTGTGCGTTTGCGTACGTGGGCTTTAGGAGAGGCTTTCTTCGTGGACGACACCCATGCATGCCATTCCTCTGCAGTGTACGGCATATTGCATCATGGGAAACAGTCACCCCAATTTGGTTTTCTACATCTTTAGTGAACTGCAGTGAAGTTGCATGGCGATTTTCTTTAACCCTTCTCATCAGAAGACGCTCCTGTCGAGGTGTTAACTTCCGTAGATGGCCTGGACGTCTCAGTGAAATGGTTGCAGTTCCATCTTTGTTAAATTTTTCTATCACTTTTGCTACAGTATTCTGATAAGTAAAGCTATTCTGATCTTGTAGTCGTCACCTTTCCTGTGTAATGAAATTATTTTCTTTCTCAGGCCTTGTGACATTTCTCTTCCATGTGGTGCGATTGCTGACATCATGAAATGGGCGGGGTTTTCTTTTTTATAATCACCTGTCTGCTGGACACCTGTTTAACGAATAATTAGACTCACCTGGAGTTGAATTCTTGTTCGTTAGGATTTTCTTGTCTATAATTTAGCTTTGCTCCTAAGACTTTCATTGGGGTGTGTTCATTTTTGCAACATGGTCTGGGATGAATTTGTTAGGAAAAATACTTTGTGTGCAAATGAACAAATCTTGTCTGCAATCAATGGCCGGCATTTGTGGGAGGATTTTGTAGTATGGCATCCCATAGAAAATGTGGATTCTGAAAGGAAAGGTTTCCTGACAAATCTGTTGGTGGACTCATTTATGCTGAGCACTGTGTGTGTTTATATAAATTCTCCATCTTCACTCCATCCAAAACTAAAAACAAAATAATTTGTCTTTAGTTATACACGGCTCCACCAATGATAGGAACACTGAAAACCCATCAGATCCCAATGGGGAGGAATCTCCTGCTGGATCTCTATACTGACATGGACGGGGGATGGGTGAGGAACCTAAGGACGCCCCATCGTTTGATGGAAATGATCGACCTACAGAGGACTGAATTCAAAGACACCCCGAAAATCAAAGTGAAGAAATGATGCAGCAGATGACTCCATTGTGCTGAAATGTCATTGCAGCAACTCAGAATGGCCCTCAGTTGTCTGTGTGGCCCCCACGTGCTTGTATGCATGCCTGACGTCGGGGGAGGCTCCTAATGAGACCACGGATGGTGTCCTGGGGGATTTCCTCCCGGATCTGGACCAGGACATCACAGAGCTCCTGGACAGTCTGAGGTACAAACTGGTGGCGTCGGATGGACCGAAGCATGACATCCCAGAGGTGTTCTATTGGATTTAGGTCAGGTGAGCGTGGGGGCCATTCAATGGTATCAATTCCTTCATCCTCCAGGAACTGCCTGCATACTTTCCCCACATGAGGCCGGGCATTGTCCTGCACCAGGAGGAACCCAGGACCCACTGCACCAGGAGGAACCCAGGACCCGCTGCACCAGGAGGAACCCAGGACCCGCTGCACCAGGAGGAACCCAGGACCCACTGCACCAGGAGGAGCCTAGGACCCATTGCACCAGGAGGAACCCAGGACCCACTACACCAGGAGGAACCCAGGAACCACTGCACCAGGAGGAACCCAGGACCCACAGCACCAGGAGAAACCCAGGAACCACAGCATCAGCATAGGGTCTGACAATTGGTCAGAGGATTTCATCCCGATACCTAATGGCAGTCAGGGGGCCATTGTCTAGCCTGTAGAGGTCTGTGTGTCCCTCCATGGAGATGCCTCCCCAGACCATCACTGACCCACCACCAATACGGTCATGCTGAACCATGTTACAGGCAGCAGAACATTCTCCGCGGCTTCTCCAGACCCTTTCACGTCTGTCACATGTGCTCAGGGTGAACCTGCTCTCATCTGTGAAAAGCACAGGGTGCCAGTGGTGGACCTGCCAATTCTGGGGTTCTATGGCAAATGCCAATCCAGCTCTATGGTGCCGGGCAGTGAGCACAGGGCCCACTAGAGGACGTCGGGCCCTCAGGCCACCCTCATGAAGTCTGTTTTTGATTGTTTGGTCAGAGACATTCACACCAGTGGCCTGCTGGAGGTCATTTTGTAGGGCTCTGGCAGGGCTCCTCCTGTTCCTCCTTGCACAAAGGAGCAGATACCGGTCCTGCTGATGGGTGAAGGACCTTCTACGGCCCTGTCCAGCCCTCCTAGAGGAACTGCCTGTCTCCTTGAATCTCCTCCATGCTCTTGTCTCCTGGAATCTCCTCCATGCTCTTGTCTCCTGGAATCTCCTCCATGCTCTCGTCTCCTGGAATCTCCTCCATGCTCTTGTCTCCTGGAATCTCCTCCATGCTCTTGTCTCCTGGAATCTCCTCCATGCTCTTGTCTCCTTGAATCTCCTTCATGCTCGTCTCCTGGAATCTCCTCCATGCTCTTGTCTCCTGGAATCTCCTCCATGCTCTTGTCTCCTGGAATCTCCTCCATGCTCTTGTCTCCTGGAATCTCCTCCATGCTCTTGTCTCCTGGAATCTCCTCCATGCTCTTGTCTCCTTGAATCTCCTCCATGCTCTTGTCTCCTGGAATCTCCTCCATGCTCTTGTCTCCTTGAATCTCCTTCATGCTCGTCTCCTGGAATCTCCTCCATGCTCTTGAGACTGTGCTGGGAGACACAGCAAACCTTCTAGCAATGACAGGTATTGATGGGCCATCCTGGAGGAGTTGGACTGCCTGTGCAACCTCTGTAGGGTCCAGGTATGGCCTCATGCTACCAGTAGTGACACTGACCCCGGCCAAATGCAAAACGAGTGAGAAAAGATGAGTAGGAAAAAATGTCAGTGGCCTCCACCTGTAAAACCATTCCTGTTTTGGGGGTCGTCTCATTGTTGCCCATCTACTGTACCTGTTGGTAATTTCATGAACACCAAAGCAGCTAAAACTGATTACCACCCCCCTCTGCGACTTTCCTGACCAGATCAATATCCCAGGAGTGTCATTGACTTGATGCTAGACTGGGATTAATAAAGTGTTCCTTTCATTTTTTTTGAGCCGTGTACTTTAAATTACAATTTTGCTTTTGTAGCAATTAAAAAATATATACTTTAGATTATATATAGTATATATTTGCTTTATTCTTTCTTCCACAAAAGTGGAGTTACCCTTTAAGTCTGTGGTGGAGCAACAGGCTGCAAGACTCGCTCCTTGCTCTGGCAGGCTTCCTCCATTTATGGGACGGCTCCCTTGACAGCCTCTTCTCTGAAGTCATCCAGTCAGCGCACGATGACATCATCACATACAGTGCAGGGCCAACAGTAGGTGAGGAAGGCGAGGGTCCGCCAACATCCCGGAGCGTCATACGGAAGAGCGGCGGAGTGAGGAATAAGTTGTTTGTTTTTTATTCTTCCTCTACCCCTTGACTTAAAGTGGAACGCCGCTCTCTCAATCATCATGGACTGTTCTGAATCCCTCTGCTGCCGGTATTAGTAAACAGGAAAGTGTGTCACGTGACCTGGTTTTAAACTGTTTACCATTTCTTCAGTTACTTCCTGGTTTCTGGTCTAGGCAAATGATGTCATACATCCCAGGAGTCTTCAGGAGGGGAGGAGGGGCTTTCTCAGCTAAGCACAAACTCCTGCCTGCATGCCTCAGCCAAAGGCAGATGGATTCCAGGAAGTAAATGCTACATGAATCATCTTGCCCTTACTCAAGATGGCTGCTGTCATAAATCCTATGGGTTTTTTTTTTTCTCGAAGTCATGGACGGTTGGGGGAGATTTCTTTGAATATTAAAAATGAATTAATTAGCACTTTTGCTGTGTTGCTCAGATACCACGTAGTAACACTTTAACCCTTAGGTGGGGGGGGGGGGGTGTCCCTTTTTTTTTCATAAAATCCCAATTTGGCTATAAAGCTCCTCCGGTTTGACCTTCTATAACCCGTTTCGGTTTCACTTTCACTTTATTATAACAGATGGAAATATTCTAGCAACATACACTGTATTGCCAAAAGTATTGGGGCGCCGGTGACCTGAGGACGGTGACCTGAGGACGGGGATTGAGCGCTTATTGGACTGATGGAGGCGCAGCGTGCCAGACCGAGATCCTCCACCACTCCTGATTTGTTTGCGTTTTAACGTCTGTCTGTGGAGGCGGCCGGCCAATCACTGGATAGTCAGAAGCAGTTCCATGGAAGGCGGGAGGGGGGGGGGATGCCTGTAGTACAGCCACAGATATACCTGACCCCCAAAACCGCCGAGACCCCAACGGACAATGACTGGCAGAAAAACGGGCCTTCCCCCATTCACTAAACATCAGCTTCAGATACACTCTATTGCCCCAAGTATTGGGCCTCCGGCCTTTCCACGCACATGACCTTTAACCCCTCGTCTACCAGGCACTTATACCCCCTTCCTTACCAGGCCAATTTTCAGCGCTGTTGCACTTTGAATGACAATTGCGCGGTCATGCAACATTGTACCCATAGGAAATTATCACTTTTTTCCCACAAATAGAGCTTTCTTTTGGTGGTATTTAATCCCCGCTGGGGGCTTTTATTTTGTTGCGCTATAAACAAAAAAAAAAAAGCAAAAAATGTAAAAAAAAAAAAAAAAAGTTTTTCATTGTTTCTATTATAACATTTTGCAAACAGATAATTTTTCTCCTTCACTGATGTGTGTTGATGAGGCTGCACTGATATGCAACAATGATGGGCAGTGATGAGCTGGCACTGATATGCAACAATGGGCACTGAGAAGCTGGCACTGATATGCAACGATGGGCACTGAGAAGCTGGCACTGATATGCAACGATGGGCACTGATAGGTGGCACTGATGAGCTGGCACTGATATGCAACGATGGGCACTGATAGGTGGCACTGATGAGCTGGCACTGATATGCAACAATGATGGGCACTGATAATCAGTGCTGATCCCTCCTCTGACAATTGCCGGCTCTCGGCACTACGTTCCTCACTCTGTGACAGGGTGAGGAAAGTGCAGCCGATAACCAGCAACTGCATTTACCAGTGATTTGCCTTGTCATTGGACTCAGCTGATCATGTGGTAAAAGGCCGCTGTCCGTAGGACACAGCTGATCACAAAGATCGCCGGGGGTGCGCGGGGGGGACATCATAGGCATGTGGTTAACGGCCTCCCAGTCTTAGTCCGTAGGGTTCAATATTGAGTTGGCCCCGCCCTTTCCACACACATGACCTTTAATGGCCCCCCCCAGTCTTAGTCCGTAGGGTTCAATATTGAGTTGGCCCCGCCCTTTCCACACACATGACCTTTAATGGCCCCTCAGTCTTAGTCCGTAGGGCTCAATATTGAGTTGGCCCCGCCCTTTCCACACACATGACCTTTAATGGCCCCCCCAGTCTTAGTCCGTAGGGTTCAATATTGAGTTGGCCCCGCCCTTTCCACACACATGACCTTTAATGGCCCCCCCCAGTCTTAGTCCGTAGGGTTCAATATTGAGTTGGCCCCGCCCTTTCCAAGCACATGACCTTTAATGGCCGCCCAGTCTTAGTCCGTAGGGTTCAATATTGAGTTGGCCCCGCCCTTTCCAAGCACATGACCTTTAATGGCCCCCCCAGTCTTAGTCCGTAGGGTTCATTATTGAGTTGGCCCCGCCCTTTGCAGCTATAACAGCTGCAACTCTTCTGGGAATACTAAAAAAACAAATCACAAACCCATCTAGCGCACTACAAGTCCCAGCCTTCCAAGTTCCAATAGCCTACGGAGATGGGGGGGGGGGGTTGGGGAGCGGATGGAATGAAAAATTCCAAAGGATCCTGCAGCTACCAATAGACCCGGGATGATCCAGAAACTGCTTGAAAAAAACAAAAGAACAGCCGCGCGAGATCTCCGTCATCAATACATGTCGTTTTATGGAACAATTAGGACATCGGACACTCGCGTGTAAAACTCGACAAACCGCTCTGGTGCAGATCGCAGCAATTCCAAGTGTGAGGACCATTTGGAATCCCTCCACCCGGCATAATGAACGATCGAGTTTGACATCTCTCAAACTCCGCTATTGGCCGACACCGCTGACGATGCCTCGTGGATCTCCATACGCAGTAGAAAGGAAGAGGGAGGGCAAGGAGGGGGCGGTAATGCGTTTCAAAGGACACACCTTCTTTGGTTTTGAGGGATTATAAATGGTCCCCTACTTTACACACTTGGAATTGATCTGCACCAGAGCTTCGTCAAGTTTTACACGCGAGTGTCCGATGTTCTAATTGTTCAATAAAACGACATGTATTGCTGACGGAGATCCCGCGATGATGTTCTTCTGGGTTTTTTTAACTCTTCTGGGAAGGCCGTCCACAAGGTTTAGGAGGGTGTCTATGGGAAGGTTGGACCATTCTTCCAGAAGCACATTTGTCAGGTCAGGCACTGATGTCGGGGGAGGGGGCCTGGCTCGCAGTCTCCGCTCTAATTCATCCCAAAGGTGTTCTATGGGGTTGAGGTCAGGACTCTGTGCAGGACAGTCAAGTTCCTCCACCCCAAACTGGCTCCTCCATGTCTTTATGGACCTTGCTTTGTGCAGTGGTGGGCAGTCATGTTGGAACAGGAAGGGGCCATCCCCAAACTCCTCCCACAGTTGTACAAACTGTCGCCTTGAATTCCCTTCACTGGAACTAGGGGGCCAAGCCCAACCCCTAAAAAACAACCCCACACCATAATCCCCCTCCATCAAACTTTACACTTGGCACAATGCAGTCAGGCAAGTACCGTTCTCCTGGCAACCGCCAAACCCAGACACGTCCATCGAATTTCCAGACAGAGAAGCGTGATTGGTCCCGCCAGAGAACACGTCTCCACTGCTGTAGAGTCCAGTGGCAGCGTGCTTTACACCACGGCATCCGACGCTTTGCATTGCACTTGGTGATGGAAGGCTTGGATGCAGCTGCTCGGCCATGGAAACCCATTCCATGAAGCTCTCTACACACTGTTGTTGGGCTCATCTGAAGGCCACACCAAGTTTGGAGGTCTTTAGCTATTGACTCCGCAGACAGTTGGTGACTTCTGCGCACTGTGCGCTTCAGCATGCGCTGACCCCGCCCTGTCATGTGACGTGGCCTACCACTTGGTGGCTGAGTGGCTGTTGTTCCCAGTTGCTTCCACTTTGTTATAATCCCACTAACAGTTGAACGTGGAATATTTAGTAGCCAGGAAATGTCACGGATGGACTTATTGCCCAGGTGGCCACCTATCACGGGACCACGCTTGGAGTCACTGAGCTCCTGAGAGCGACCCATTCTTTCACCAATGTTTGTAGAAGCAGTCTGCATGCCTAGGGGCTTGATTGTATACACCTGTGTCCATGGAGGGGATTGGAACACCTGAATCACATGATATGGAGGGGATTGGAACACCTGAATCACATGATATGGAGGGGATTGGAACGCCTGAATCACATGATTGGAACACCTGAACCACATGATATGGAGGGGATTGGAACACCTGAATCACATGATTGGGAGGGGATTGGAACACCTGAATCACATGATTGGGAGGGGATTGGAACACCTGAATCACATGATAGGGAGGGTGGGGCCAGTACTTTTGGCAATATAGTGTATATTCGTATACATGGATTCACCAATATACAGACATTTCTGAGCCAAAATTTACCAACAAAGTGCATCAGCTTAACCCGCTGCCAAAGGAGGAAAGTTGGAGAATTAAAGGGAAATTCCAGTCAACCCTAACTAAGCCTAAATCTACTCTCACCCCCATCCTAAGCCTACTCTATCTACCCTGTGAAAGGAAAGATGTCTATACGTAGTCTGAGGTCGCTCCGGTCCCATGACCGGCTTCAGTGTAGAGAGGTGGTGACGTCTCCCATAGACTTACTATGGGTCAGTTGTTGTCGGCCATCCCTCTACGCCGAAGCCGGTCATGTGACCGGACCAGAGACTTCAGATGTTTATATGTAGTCTGAAGTCTCTCCGGTCACATGACCGGCTTCAGTGTAGAGAGGTGATGACGTCTCCCATAGACTTACTATGGGTCAGTTGTTGTCAGCCATCCCTCTACGCCGAAGCCGGTCATGTGACCGGACCAGAGACTTCAGATGTTTATATGTAGTCTGAAGTCTCTCCGGTCACATGACCGGCTTCAGTGTAGAGAGGTGATGACGTCTCCCATAGACTTACTATGGGTCAGTTGTTGTCGGCCATCCCTCTACGCCGAAGCCGGTCATGTGACCGGACCAGAGACTTCAGATGTTTATACTTTCTCTGAAGTCGCTCCGGTCCGGTCACATGACCGGCTTCAGTGTAGAGGAGAGGTGGTGACATCTCCCATAGACTTGCTACAGGGGAGCTGTTGTCGGCTGTCCCTCCTCTACACCGAAGCCGGTCATGTGACCGGACCAGAGACTTCAGATGTCTGTACTTACTCTGAAGTTGCTCCGGTCACATGACCGGCATCAGTGTAGAAGGACAACTGACCCATAGTAAATCTATAGATGACATGACCATTCAAGCTCCACAGCCGTTGTCACCGCCTCTCCTCCATCACTGAAGCCGGCATCAGAAGCCAGTCATGTGACCGGAGCTGTTCAGAGTAAGTACAGACATCTTTTCCTTCCCAGGGTAGATGGAAGAGTCTCAGAAATGGGGGCGGGAGCGGGTTTCGGCTTCGTGACCGGATTTCCACTTTAAAATTGGAAGCTCACCTTTTCACAGAAAATAAAAAAAGGTGAACACCCCACGCCCTCCCCTCCCTGGAAGATTAGTGGTTGCTGCCCACGCAGCAGCCCAGGGATTTTAAAGCCACGCTCTTCTTCAGGCTGCCAGGACGGATCAGAGCGATTTTGATTGGTAGAAGCGATTACATGCCAGAACCTGACCAATCAGAGCCGCTCTGATCTGTCCAAGAAGCCCTAAGGAGAGAGTAGTGGGGCTTTCAAATCCCCAGACCACTGAAGAGGCGTGGGTGGATCAGCCAGGGAGGTAAGTACAGCAGGGACTTGGGGGGGGGGGGGGATGGGGTGTTGGATATGAAGAGGGGGGGGGATGGGGTGTTGGATATGAAGAGGGGGGGGAGTGAGTTCATAGTTCACCTTCTCATTTTCTGAATTTAAAAAAAGATCCAAAAACCGTCAGTGTAATATCCTGCAGCTTACCGGCCCCTTACAGGTGGCGGCTGCATTAGTTTTTCTTTATATTCACCCAGTGATTCTGCCAGTGACACGTCTTGTCCTAACCCAGGGGCTACAAAGCACCATAACAGAGGGAGGTGTTCTGTAGTTCACAGAGATAGCCAAGAACCATGTAGCTGAGAATGCACAGGAAATGATCAGCTCACGGGTCTTCTGGCAGGATCAATAGGTACATGATGCACATATGGAACAGATCTAACACAATGCATTCAATGGTACGTTCCACAGACCAGAACAGAGCGAACGAGACGTCCGTGAGAAGGATTTACATACATTTGAAAGCCAAAACGTCTGAGTTTTTTCGGACGGAGCGGTGAATGGTTAGAAAGCCCGTCAGCCTTGTTTTGCAATCTGTGACCCACTGCCTTCACTTCCTGTTCTGGACATACAACAGGAAGTCAGTAGAAATCTCTCCAAACGGGTGTCCCCACTGGGAAGGTTGGGGTGACAACTGGATCTCCCATCACTTGCACCAGAGGGCCAATGGACACATCGGGGACTAAGAGGGGGTGACTCTCTCCAGCGGGGACACAGCAATGACAATCTGACACAGTCGGGGTATATTTATAAGGCGGGTGGTCTGACATTCACTGCTGGTGAATCCTCCAGGTGTATGTCATGACAGAGATTGATTCACCACCAGTGATGAAAGTCACATTCACCTCTTTATAAATTGGCCCCTTTAAAGCCCAGCTCCATGTTTTCTGCCAAGTTCAATAGTTTGTTCGGGCCAAGCTGGCCCATTTCCTTTACCAATGGATGTGTCAGGCCCAGGGGCGGACTGACCACTTGAAAACTCTGGCACTGCCCGAGGGCCCGGGTCAGTAGGGGGCCCCATGAGATGCCCCTGGTACCTTTTTCATAGGCTTTTTTGAGTGTGGGCAAGGACACAGGGGCCCCATGACCCCCTATTGCCCGGGGGCCCCATGAGTTGTCAGTCCTCCCCTGGTCAGGACTCAGCACAGTGTCCAGCAGCAGAATGGGGACTTCCCAGCCCCCGAAACAAAATCTGAGCACTGTTCAACCATTCACAGAAAGCCTTGTAGTTTATGAATGGATACTAGGCTTCCTTTGATTGGCGGAGGTGAAGAGGCAAGCGGATGCATCACTATCTCCATATCAGCCAATCACAGGAAGCCTTTTATTTAAGAATTAGATACTAGGCTTCCTGTGATTGACGAAGGTGGAGAGGTAGACTGAAGCAGCACAATCTCCACCTCAGCCAATTAGAGGAAACCTCGTATTTTATTAAGGGATATTAAGCTTGCAATGATTGGCCAACATGGAGAGGCGGGTAGAAGAGTTATGATCTCCACCTCAGCCAATCACAGGAAGCCTTGTATTTTCTGAATGGATACTAGGCTTCCTCTGATCGGCTATGGTGGGGATGCAGACAGCAGTATAGGGATTTCCCAGTCCCTGAAACAAAATTGAGTCAGGCTGAGCACTGTTCAGCCAATCACAGGAAGCCTTGAAGCTTACAAATGGATACCAAGCTTCCTCTGATTGGCTAAGGTGGGGAGGCAGGTGGATGCATCACAATCTCCACCTCAGCCAATCACAGGAAGCCTTGTATTTTATTTCATACTAGGCTTGCTCTGATTGGCGGAGGTGTAGAGGTAGACAAATGCATCAACAATCTCTACCTCAGCCAATCCCAGGAGGCCCTGTATTTTATGAATGGATACTAATCTTGCTCTGATTGGCTGAGATGGAGAGACGGGTAGAAGTGTCATGATCTCCACCTCAGCCAACCAGAGAAAGCCTTGAATTTTATGATTTGATACTAGGCTCTCTCTGAACGGCAAAGCTGGAATGTTAGGCAAATGCATCACAATCTTCACCTCAGCCAATCACAGGAAGCCTTGTATTTTATGAATGGATACTAGGCTTCCTCTAATTGGCTGCAATGCGGAGGCAGACAAATGCATCACAACATCCACCTCAGCCAATCTCAGGAGGCCGTTCTTTATGAATGGTTCCTGAGCTTGCAATGACTGGCCGAGATGGAAAGACAGGTAGGCGTGCCATGATCTCAACCTCAGCCATTCACAGGAAGTCTTGTATTTTAAGATATGATACTAAGCCTTCTCTGACTAGCATCCATTCATAAAACTACAAGGCTTCCTGTGAATGGCTGAACCCCGATTCTGTTCCAGGAACGAGGACAGGAAGTCTCCGCACCGCTGTATACTGTATGTAGCTAATGCTGTATATACAGTTTTTACAGGAATTTGGCCAGCTTGGCTGGAACAAGCTATTTGTTATAAATGGCAGAACACATCGGGGACGCAAAATCTGGCACAGCTCTGCACAGAAACCAATCAGCTTCCAGCTATTATTGTCAAGGCTTCACTAAACAAGCTGAAGCTAGAAGCTGATTGGCCGCCATGCACAGCTGCACCGGATTCTACACTTTTAGTCCACGGCTTTGGTGACAACCCTTTCTATTCACCGTCCATTTTTAACACTTCATCATAGCCGCCCTGCCCCCCTTGTGACACTTTTCACAAAATACATAAAAATCAGGAAAAAAAACAAAAAAAAAAAAAAGCGGGCAGTTAATGAGAAAACAAAAACTGTTTATTTTTGCCGATCGTTATAAATAGGCCCCTCGCTCATTTCACTCGGTTTCCATGGAAGTGCTGTTGTGATTATTGTTGCGTCAACATAACCTCTATAGTAAAAAAAAAAAAAAAAAAAAAAAAAAAAAACACAAAAATAAAATAAAAACAAAAAACGAGTCCCTCTCCTCCAGTGTCATTAGAACATTTATAGATCGGGGAGCCGCGGCTGGTCTGGAGACTCCGGCCGCCGATGACGGACAACCCCCCGCCGGCGTCACCGGAACGCACCTCGGCCTCCTCCGGGCTACTGGCGGACTACAAGTCCCAGCGTGGCACCTCGACGCGCGCAACAACGATCGGGAGAGAGCAAAAGAAGAAGTGAAAGTGTGCGGCCCCGCTCTCCCCTCCGCCGGACGAGACGTATCGCCACACGCTGGTAACAAGGACTCTCCCGCCCGCCGATGATGGGGGTGCGGTGTACACGGGTCCCCCCTCCCCCCCCCCTCCCAGATGCTCAGGGCGCGGTGCAACATAAAGCTTCATTAACAGATAACAAGCTGCGTCTAACTCCCCCCGGAGGATTCCGAGGTTATAAACAGGGAGAAACTAATCAGACCCCGGGGATTCCGCTACTCCTCCCCTATTCCCACACACACACACATCCAAAGATACGGTGACCTCCCCTCCCCCCCCCCACCACCACCCCCGCGGCTTAGCGTCACCTAGACATAAGGCACTCTCGGGAACCTCCACCAACCCCCCCCCCCCCCCCTCCCCCTCTACCAGGGAACGCGGGACACGTCTCAAACACGCAAAAACCTATTTTAAAAAAAACGAACGCAAAACCACGGTGACCAATGAAGGGAAAGAAAATAGAAAAAAAAGAAGAAGAAGAAGGTTCAGCTATTCCCCACCACCCGTCCCACACAGAACGCAGGGGGGAGGGGGGGCCCTCGCCGAGCTCGGGGACAGGAAACACCAGACGGGGGACAAACCAATCATCATAAAAATAACAAAAGAAAAAAAAAAAATATACACTTTATCTGTCCAGCAGCAAAACGAACTGGGAGGACTCGGCTGTGTTCAGACATAGAAAAGGAACCTGATCTGTCACTACGGATTGTGGAGGAAGTTACACTCCCTACTGCTGTGCCGGATGCTCCCCCCTGGGGGGGCGACAAATAGAGTGACCCTGCCCCCTATAAGGAGGGGGTTCCCTGTAAAGAACAGATCATGTCTCCCCAGTTTGATTCGCTTAGATGCCCATACACTATACAACATAATTGACCAAGCTGGCCATACGGTATACAACCTGACCAAACATTATACAACCTGGCCAAGCTGACCATACGTTATACAACCTGACCAAGCTGGCCATACGTTATACAACCTGACCAAGCTGGCCATACGTTATACAACCTGACCATACGTTATACAACCTGACCAAGCTGGCCATACGTTATACAACCTGACCAAGCTGGCCATACGTTATACAACCTGACCAAGCTGGCCATACGTTATACAACCTGACCAAGCTGGCCATACGTTATACAACCTGGCCATAATGTATACAACCTGGCCATACGTTATACAACCTGACCAAGCTGGCCATACGTTATACAACCTGACCAAGCTGGCCATACGTTATACAACCTGACCATACGTTATACAACCTGACCAAGCTGGCCATACGTTATACAACCTGACCAAGCTGGCCATACGTTATACAACCTGACCAAGCTGGCCATACGTTATACAACCTGACCAAGCTGGCCATACGTTATACAACCTGGCCATAATGTATACAACCTGGCCATACGTTATACAACCTGGCCAAGCTGGCCATACGTTATACAACCTGGCCATAATGTATACAACCTGGCCATACGTTATACAACCTGACCAAGCTGGCCATACGTTATACAACCTGACCAAGCTGGCCATACGTTATACAACCTGACCATACGTTATACAACCTGACCAAGCTGGCCATACGTTATACAACCTGGCCATAATGTATACAACCTGGCCATACGTTATACAACCTGACCAAGCTGGCCATACGTTATACAACCTGGCCATAATGTATACAACCTGGCCATACGTTATACAACCTGACCAAGCTGGCCATAATGTATACAACCTGACCAACCTGGCCATACGTTATACAACCTGACCAAGCTGGCCATACGTTATACAACCTGACCAAGCTGGCCATACGTTATACAACCTGACCAAGCTGGCCATACGGTATACAACCTGACTGACCAAACGTTATACAATCAAAACTGACCAAGCTGGCCATACGTTATACAATCAAAACTGACCAAGCTGGCCATACATTACAGTTTTGTTTCTTTAGATTTACCTTCAACTATGTAGTACGAGGGCCGGCCAGATTGCACACATGTTCAGATCTGACCTCGTATTATACGGTTTTGGTAAATCTAAAGGAAAATTGTAAATGAATGGCCAGGCTGATGCCTTTAGATTTACCAAAAACGATGTAATAGAAGGGCAAACCTAAAACAAGCCATTCGATATGTCAACATCAGGCCCTTGTAGCTACAGTAGCGGATCTAAAAGGGGATTGTACAATCGGATTGCAGGAGTCAGCCTAAAGCTATACGATTGTTTGGTAATTTCCTTTAGATTTACCGAAACCACATGATGTGAGGTCAAACCTAAACGCTTTCAAGTGGTATGCAGTCAGGCGGGCCCTTGCACTACACAGCTGAAGGTAAATCTAACGGAAATTGAAAAAGAAAATTGTATAATGTGTAGCCAGCTTTAGCCTGGCCATACACACTACAATCTGATTGTACAATCTCATTTACATGTGTAATAGGACAAACCTATAAAATTCAATCAATTTCTATACATATGCACAAGCCCTTATATTTCATAATTAATAGTAGATCAAAAGGAGATTGTACGGTCAGATTGCATAGCCACCTTTAGCCTGGCCATACACACCACAACCTGATTGTGCAATCTCATTTACATGTGTAATACAAAGACAAACCTATGCAATCCAACCAATTTCATTTCAGATACACAGACCCTTATATTACATAACTGATGGTAGGCCAAAAGGAGGTTGTACAATTAGATTGCATGGTCAGCCTTAGCCTGGCCACACACGCTACAATCTGATTGTACAATCTCATTTACATGTGTAATAGGAAGACAAACCTATACAATCCAATCCATTTCTAAGCAAATGCACAGGACCTTCTAACACAGCTGATGGTGGATCAAATACAGATTGTACAATCAGGTTGTATAGCAGATGGACAGCATAAGACTGGCCACATACTCAACAATCCGACTGTACAATCGCCTTGAGATTTACCAAATCACGAAATAGCATGACAGACACAAACAAGTCATTCAATATCTACAGATCAGTCAGAGCCCTGACTACACGGTAGAGCAAAAAAAAAAAATCTGATTGTATAGTGTATGGTCAGCCTTGAATCTTCACGAATGTCTGGTCTCCCTCTGTAACCCCCACATCACTATAATGAATCATCCAGGTGTGTTGGGTGCCCATTCTCCCCTCTGAGCGAGTTGGTTCGATCCGTCCACCTATACACTAGAAGGGATGGCGGATCGAACCATTGTGCTCAGAGGGGACTGGGTACCCAACCCATTATTCTCAGCGCCAGATCTCGCTGTGGTTCCTCCTCCTCCGGCCCCTCTGCCCAGTACAGGGCACAATATTGATTTAGGGACCGGCAGAGCAAACCACAGCACTCGGGGGGGGGGGGGGGGGGGGGGGGGAACGGGACGGCCATACACCTGAAGGGATACTAAAGGCTCTTCTGGTGCTGTAGATCTTCATTTCCCTCTGCAACCCAAACATCCCTATAGTGTAGTATCCAGGTGTGTTGGGTGCGCCCCCCCCGAGCACTGTGGTTCAATCTGTTCGCCCCTACATCAGTAGTAGTGGGTGGATCGCACCGATGCGCTCAGAAGGGGACCCAAGATTCTACGCACCGTAGATCTCTGTGGTTCCCCCTTCACCAGCCCCCAAGACAATACAGAACACAGGTAAAAGGGCCATCGGACCGAACCACATAGCTCAGCAGCGGGGGGGGGGGGGGGCTCTAGGGATCTGAAAAGCAAGTGTCAGATGCAGAAGATACTTTGTAGTTCCTCATCCAGAGCGCTCTTTGTGGTTCCTCATCCCCGGCTCGTATGTCACTACAGGGGACAGTAATGATTTAGGGACCCTGGACTAAACCATAGCACTCAACGGGGAGGGGGGGATCAGGTACACATCTGGAGGGATTCTTCTCCCGCCATAGCTCTCTGTGGTTCCGTGTCCACCAACCCCAAGGTCACTGCAGGCAAGTGATATAGTGGCAGGTGGACTGAACCACAGCAGTCAGAAGGGGGGGAATCAGGCACCCAATACAACTAGAGTTGTTGTAGTGCCGAAGCTCTCTGTGGTTCCTAATCCACCGACCCCAGGGTTACTGCAGGTGATAGAGTGGCTGGTGGATTGAACCACATTGCTTGGGGGGGGTCAGGCACTCAACACCTGGATGGATTAGTCTACCGCCTTAACACTCTGGTTCCTCGTCCACAAACCCCGAGGTCACTTGAGTGATTTAGTGGCTGGTGGACTGAACCACGGCACTCAAACGGGGGGAGGGGATCAGGCACCCAACACACCTGAAGGGATTCCTCTACAGCCGTAGCCTTCTGTGGTTCCTCATCCACCAACCCCCAGGTCACTTCGAGTGATTTAGTGGCTGGTGGACTGAACCACAGCACTCAAAAGGGGGGGGGGGGGAATCAGGCACCCAACACACCTGGAGGCATTCTTGTGCCACCTTAACTCACTGGCTCCTCGTCCACGAACCCCGAAGTCACTTAAGTGATTTAGTGGCTGGTGGACTGAACCACAGCACTCAAAGGGGGGGGGGGGGGAATCAGGCACACAACACACCTGGAGGGATTCTTCTACAGCCGTAGCCCTCTGTGGATCCTCATGCACCAGCCCAGACTGTAGATAAGTGTTTTAGTGGCTGGTGGACTGGACCACAATGTTCAGCGGGGGAGGTCTAGGTATCCGAAATGCAGAAAATACATCCCGGCGCCTACGTCACTACTAGTGATATAGGGGGCTGGTGAATTGAATCACAGAGGGGGCCCAGAGGGATGTCTAAGACCCTTCTACCGCCATACTTCTCTGTGGTTCCTTCACCGGCCCCCAGGTCACAGTAGTGATTTAGGGGTCGGCGGATCGAACCACATCACTCGGGGGAGGGGGAATCAGGCACCCAACACACCTGTTGTTGAAAACTCCTAGTGCTGCAGCTCATCCACCGGCCCCCAGGTCACAGTAGTGATTTAGGGGTCGGCGGATCGAACCACATCACTCGGGGGAGGGGGGGGGGAATCAGGCACCCAACACACCTGTTGTTGAAAACTCCTAGTGCTGCAGCTCATCCACCGGCCCCCAGTAGTGATTTAGGGGTCGGCGGATTGAACCACATCACTTGGAGGGGGGAATAAGGCGCCCGACACACCTGCTGAAGACTCCTAGTGCTGCAGCTCATCCACCAGCCCCCCAGGTCACAGTAGTGATTTAGGGGTCGGCAGATCGAACCACACCACTCAGAGGGGGGGGGGGGGAATCAGGCACCCGATACACCTACTGTTGAAGACTCCTAGTGCTGCAGCTCATCCACCGGCCCCCAGGTCACAATAGTGATTTAGGGGTTGGCGGATTGAACCACATCACTCGGAACGGGGGGGGGGGGAATCAGGCACCCAACAACACACCTGCTGTTGAAGACTCTAGTGCTGCAGCTCATCCACCGGCCCCCAGTAGTGATTTAGGGGTCGGCGGATTGAACCACATCACTTGGAGGGGGGAATAAGGCGCCCGACACACCTGCTGAAGACTCCTAGTGCTGCAGCTCATCCACCGGCCCCCAGGTCACAGTGGTGATTTAGGGGTCGGCGGATCAAACCACATCACTCAGAGGAGGGGGGGAATCAGGCACCCAACACACCTGCTGTTGAAGGCTCCTAGTGCTGCAGCTCATCCACCGGCCCCCAGTTCACAGTAGGGATTTAGGGGTCGGCAGATCGAACCACATCACTTGGAGGGGGGGATCAAGCACCCAACACACCTGTTGTTGAAGACGCCTAGTGCTGCAGCTCATCCATCGGCCCCCAGCCCCACTGCAGGTGAACGATTTAGGGGCCGGTAGACTGAACCACAGCACTCAGCGGGAAGGGGGGGACCAGACATCCGACAGAAGTATGGGGCTGGAACTGTTCTTTACAGGGGTCACCGGTTTTCTCTCCGGTAACAGAGTGGCCCTAGGAGAGCAGAGTGGGGCCCCTCCGGCGGTACAGCGGCGAGCACACTGCTCAGATACATCTCTAAGAGAGGACAGACTGGATAGGAGGCAGTCTATAGCGGGAAATCTTTGATCAGGCGTTATCTTTCACCAGCACAATAATCATGTTCTCTTCTAGCTTGCCCACCACACGCTGGGCGCTCTGCTGGTACAACTGGTGGAAGTCACATGGGGGGAAGGCGTACAGCATGCCAGTGGGGTCTCTGCCCTTCCCGCTGCCGCCCACGGGCAGGCTGATCACTCCAGCCGCCTGCTTTTGTTTTAGGTAAGAGACCAGGTTCCTGAGCAGGCGCCGCTGTAGGCTGGGCTCGTCGGGGAGCACCCCCTCGTTCTGTGGGGCCTGGATGGCCACCAGCACGGCGAAGCCCCCGGGGGCGCCCTGCCTGACGCGCCGAGTCACCTCCTCCAGTTTCGGCTGGTCCAGCCGCAGCCGCTGAGCGATTTTGAGCTGCGTCAGGCTGCCCCCGCCGGGCACGGAGCGGTCTCTCAGCAGGGCGCTGGGCACGTCGCGGTCACCTTCCAGGAAGTGGATGTAGGTGGGGAAACAGCTGTTTTTCAGTACCAGGTGACCGCACCAGACGGGCGGCAGCGTCCGACCCTTCTCCACCCCCGGGGACACTCTCTCTGCAGGGGGCTCGGGTGGACGGGGGTGGTGGTTTCTCCTGGGTTGGGGTGGCTCGGGGGTAGGGGGGCGGGGCTTCTCTGGTGGTGGGGGGCGGTGGTTGTGTTGCGGGGAAGGGGTGGAGCTGGCCTCTCTTTCAGTAGGTTCCCTCCTGGGGCGGTCGGGGCTGCGCTCCACCCTGCGGCCCCTTTCCCCGGACAAGCTGCGCCGTCGCCGTCTCTCCTCTCGGGTCTTGGAGCTGCTGCTGCTCCCACCGCCCCCTCCTCCTCCTCCGCGGTCTCCGCTGCGGCTGCGGGCAACCCGGGCGGCGCTGCGCTTCTCAGAGTTCAGCCAGCCCGCCTCCACGAAGGGTCGCTCCCGGTCGGAGTACAGGAGGTGCGGGGGAGTCCTGTCTCTCACCCGTAAGTCGGGCTCCAGGGCCGCACGGTGTCGGCTGTAGACCTCGGACTGGAGCAGTTCATAGGAGAGGGGGAGGGGGTACGGGGCGGCCTGGAGCGGGGCGTAGCGGGACGCGGCGGCAGCAGCCTCCTCTGGCGTCACCTTGGCAAAGTCCACCCGCAGCCGCCGGTCCCCCAGCTGGAAGCCCCTCATCTGGGTGCAGGCCGCTTGGGCGGCGTCCAGGCTCTCGTACTGGATGTAGGCGAAGCTGTCGCCCTTGACGTAGTCCACCGTGCGGATGCTGCCGAAGCGGTCGAACTCCCGGGCAAGGGTGGCAATGGAGGTGTTGGGCCCCAGGCCGCCCACCCACAGCCTGGTACTCGGGTTGGGCTTGCCGTACCCAATCTTCATGTAGTTGCGGCCAAGCAGGCGGCCGCTCATGGCCAGCTTGGCCCGGTGCGCCATGTCCAGGTTCTGGAACTTCAGGAAGGCGTAGGCGGCGCCCTGGTTGCGGGACGGCCGCTTGATCACCACCTCCTCGATGGGGCCGTACTTGTCGAAGGCCCGCCGCAGGTCCGTCTCCGTCACCGCGTTGTCCAGGTTGCCGATGAAGAGGTTGCGGGTGGCCCGGTGGTCATCCTCTGGAGCCAGCTGCTCGTCGTCCGCCGCGCTGCTGGCGGCCGCAGCGGCGCTGGGCAGGCGGTAGTTGGTGCCGCCGCCACCGCCGCCCCTCACGCGCTCTTCGTATAACTTGAAGTAGGCGTCCGCCGAGGAGCCCGGGGGCAGCAGCAGGTGGCGCGGCGAGGTGGGCAGGGCGGTCAGTGGCAGCGGGCTGGGCTCCGGGCGGCGGACGCTCTGCTGCGTGAAGACGGGCTCCACCCTCAGCGGCCGGTCGTAGAGCAGCGGGCGCAGTTTGGAGTGGCGGGCCTGGCGGGCGTCCGCGGGCCTGCGGAAGTTGATGTAGGCGACCCGGCCCAGGTCTGGCGTGTGGGACAGTTTGACGCTGATGTCCCCAAAGCGCTGGAAGTGGCGGAACAGCCAGTCTTCAAGGAGGGGCTCCGGCAGGGCCGACCCCAAGTTACTGACCAGGAGGGTCTTGTACTCCGGGCTGTCCGGCAGCAGCAGCGGCCTCGGGGGAGGGGGGTCCCGGGCCCGGCGTGGTGACGAGGCCTGGCCGGCCCTCTCCCTCCTCCCCGAGCTCTTGTGGGCCTCCTCCCGCCTCTCCCGGGCCCTCTTAGCGCGGCCGGGGCTCGACTCCCCCCGCTCGCTCTGCCGCTTCATGTCGCTGGCGCTGGGTGCGGGGGAGGGCGCGCTCACACCGCCGCCATCTTCCACAATGACTGCGAGCGAGGGCGGGCGCGCGCGTCATCGGAGGGCGCCCGAGGGGGAGGGGGGTAAAGGAAGGGCGGCGGCACGTGACCGCTGGACGCGGCACCGATTAGCCGAACCGCGTGACGTCAAGGCGCGGCCTCCATGGCAACGCCGGGCGATAGAGGGGGAAAGGAGAGGGCGGGGCGGCCATTTTGTCGGAGACCAGCGTGCGCGGAGGAGGAGGGCAGCGACTGCAAAATGGCGGCTTAGGTGCTTCTGTGAAAAAAAAAAGAAAGTTAATTGCCCGGATGTGTGACTTAAATAAGAACTTCACTTTACCCGAGTCTTCTAAAAATAATAACAATCCATAAGACTTGTCCCTGTCTTCAAATAAATGATACAACATGGAGTCCAGAAATGGCTTCCTGAAAGGAATACTTCATCTTCGCCAAAACACTGTCATTGCGGATAAGAGTCTCAGCATTTCAGCGCTCGCTTCTGTGGGGGGTGAACAGTGACAGCTAGACCACGCTTAGCAACGTCCTTAGCAGCCTCATTATAGATCAAAGCCATTTGTTTACCTCAAGAAACCTGACTGGAAACTCCCAGGAAGTTGTTAAGAGAGGCCTAGTCCTTATTGCTCACTTTCACCATCATAGAAGTGATCTTTCAAACGTAGCGCTCAGAGCTACTGTAAGGGGTAGAGAAAGTGCACGACGGATGTTTCTCTTAGCAATGGCCTTAGCAACCTCATTATAGATTAGGGCCTTTGTTTACCTCAAGATACCTGACTGGAAACCCCCAGGACGTTGCTAAGAGAGGCCTAGTCCTTACTGCTCACCTCCACCATCATAGAAGCGATCTTTCAAACGTAGCGCTCAGAGCTACTGTAACGGGTAGAGAAAGTGCACGACGGGATGTTTCTCTTAGCAATGGCCTTAGCAACCTCATTATAGATTAGGGCCATTTGTTTACCTCAAGAAACCTGACTGGAAACTCCCAGGACGTTGCTAAGAGAGGCCTAGTCCTTACTGCTCACCTCCACCATCATAGGAGCGAAATTTCAAACGTTGCGCTCAGAGCTACTGTATAGGGGAGAGAGAGTGCAAATGAGGGGAGGCCTTGAAGTCAATCCTCCCGACGCGCTAGCCCCTGGCTATCAGGCCTCTCTTATCAACGTCCTTAGAATCCTCATTATAGATTAGGGCCATTTGTTTACCTCATGAAACCTGACTGAAAACTCCCAAGACGTTGCTAAGAGAGGCCTAGTTGTTACTGTTCACCTCCACCATCATAGGAGCGATCTTTCAAACGTAGCATCAGAGCTACAGTATCGGGGACAGAAAGTGCACATGAGGGGAGGCCTCTCTTAGTAACGTCCTTAGCAACCTTGTTATACATTAGGACATTTGTTTACCTCATGAAACCTGACTGGAAACTCACAGGAAGTTGTTAAGAGAGGCCTAGTTGTTACTGCTCACCTACAACATCATAGAAGCGATCTTTCAAACGTAGCGCTCAGAGCTACTGTAACGGGTAGAGAAAGTGCACGACGGAATGTTTCTCTTAGCAATGTCCTTAGCAACCTCATTATAGATTAGGGCCATATGTTTACCTCAAGAAACCTGACTGGAAACTCCCAGGAAGTTGTTAAGAGAGGGCTAGTCATTACTGCTCACCTCCACCATCATAGGAGCGAAATTTCAAACGTAGCGCTCAGAGCTACTGTATAGGGGAGAGAGAGTGCAAATGAGGGAAGGCCTTGAAATCAATCCTCCCGACGCGCTAGCCCCTGGCTATCAGGCCTCTCATCAACGTCCTTAGAATCCTCATTATAGATTAGGGCCATTTGTTTACCTCATGAAACCTGACTGGAAACTCCCAGGAAGTTGTTAAGAGAGGCCTAGTCCTTACTGCTCACCTCCACCATCACAGGATTGATCTTTCAGATGCAGCACTCAGAGCTACTGTATTAGGGAGAGAAAGTGCAGATGAGGGGAGGCCTCTCTTAGCAACGTCCTTAGCAACCTCATTATAGATTAGGGCCATTTGTTTACATCAAGAAACCTGACTGGAAACTCCCAGGACATTGCTAAGAGAGGGCTAGTTATTACTGTTCACCTCCATTATCATAGGAGCGATCTTTCAAATGTAGCACTCAGGGCTACTGTATAGGGGAGAGAGAAGCAAATGAGGGGAGGCCTCTCTTAGCAACGCCCTTAGCAACCTCATTATAAATTAGAGCCATTTGTTTACCTCATGAAACCTGACTGAAAACTCCCAGGACGTTGCTAAGAGAGGCCTAGTTGTTACTGTTCACCTGCACCATTAAAGGAGTGATCTTTCAAACGTAGCATCAGAGCTGCAGTATCGGGGACAGAAAGTGCACATGAGGGGAGGCCTCTCTTAGTAACGTCCTTAGCAACCTTGTTATACATTAGGACATTTGTTTACCTCATGAAACCTGACTGGAAACTCACAGGAAGTTGTTAAGAGAGGCCTAGTAGTTACTGCTCACCTACACCATCATAGAAGCGATCTTTCAAACGTAGCGCTCAGAGCTACTGTAACAGGTAGAGAAAGTGCACGACGGGATGTTTCTCTTAGCAATGTTCTTAGCAACCTCATTATAGATTAGGGCCATTTGTTTACCTCAAGAAACCTGACTGGAAACTCCCAGGACGTTGCTAAGAGAGGCCTAGTCCTTACTGCTCACCTCCACCATCATAGGAGTGAAATTTCAAACGTAGCGCTCAGAGCTACTGTATAGGGGACAGAGAGTGCAAATGAGGGGAGGCCTCTCTTAGCAACGTCCTTAGCAACCTCATTATAGATTAGGGCCATTTGTTTACCTCAAGAAACCTGACTGGAAACTCCCAGGATGTTGCTAAGAGAGGGCTAGTCATTACTGTTCACCTCCACCATCATAGGAGTGATCTTTCAAATGTAGCGCTCAGAGTTACTGTATCGGCAAGAGAAAGTGCACACGAGGGGAGGTCTCTCTTAGCAACGTCCTTAGCAACCTCATTATAGATTAGGGCCATTTGTTTACCTCAAGAAACCTGACTGGGAACTCCCAGGATGTTGCTAAGAGAGGGCTAGTCATTACTGTTCACCTCCACCATCATAGGAGTGATCTTTCAAATGTAGCGCTCAGAGTTACTGTATCGGCAAGAGAAAGTGCACACGAGGGGAGGTCTCTCTTAGCAACGTCCTTAGCAACCTCATTATAGATTAGGGCCATTTGTTTACCTCAAGAAACCTGACTGGGAACTCCCAGGATGTTGCTAAGAGAGGGCTAGTCATTACTGTTCACCTCCACCATCATAGGAGTGATCTTTCAAATGTAGCGCTCAGAGTTACTGTATCGGCAAAAGAAAGTGCACACGAGGGGAGGTCTCTCTTAGCAACGTCCTTAGCAACCTCATTATAAATTAGAGCCATTTGTTTACCTCATGAAACCTGAATGTAAATTCTCAGGATGTTGCTAAGAGAGGCCTAGTCATTACTGCTCACCTCCACCATCATAGGAGCGATCTTTCAAATGTAGCGCTCATAGCTACTCTATTGGGGAGAGAAAGTGCACAAGGGGAGGACTCTGTTAGCAATGTCCTTAGCAACCTCATTATAAATTAGAGCTATTTGTTTACCTCAAGAAACCTGACTGGAAACTCCCAGGAAGTTGTTAAGAGAGGCCTAGTAGTTACTGCTCACCTACACCATCATAGAAGCGATCTTTCAAACGTAGCGCTCAGAGCTACTGTAACAGGTAGAGAAAGTGCACGACGGGATGTTTCTCTTAGCAATGTTCTTAGCAACCTCATTATAGATTAGGGCCATTTGTTTACCTCAAGAAACCTGACTGGAAACTCCCAGGACGTTGCTAAGAGAGGCCTAGTCCTTACTGCTCACCTCCACCATCATAGGAGTGAAATTTCAAACGTAGCGCTCAGAGCTACTGTATAGGGGACAGAGAGTGCAAATGAGGGGAGGCCTCTCTTAGCAACGTCCTTAGCAACCTCATTATAGATTAGGGCCATTTGTTTACCTCAAGAAACCTGACTGGGAACTCCCAGGATGTTGCTAAGAGAGGGCTAGTCATTACTGTTCACCTCCACCATCATAGGAGTGATCTTTCAAATGTAGCGCTCAGAGTTACTGTATCGGCAAGAGAAAGTGCACACGAGGGGAGGTCTCTCTTAGCAACGTCCTTAGCAACCTCATTATAGATTAGGGCCATTTGTTTACCTCAAGAAACCTGACTGGGAACTCCCAGGATGTTGCTAAGAGAGGGCTAGTCATTACTGTTCACCTCCACCATCATAGGAGTGATCTTTCAAATGTAGCGCTCAGAGTTACTGTATCGGCAAGAGAAAGTGCACACGAGGGGAGGTCTCTCTTAGCAACGTCCTTAGCAACCTCATTATAGATTAGGGCCATTTGTTTACCTCAAGAAACCTGACTGGGAACTCCCAGGATGTTGCTAAGAGAGGGCTAGTCATTACTGTTCACCTCCACCATCATAGGAGTGATCTTTCAAATGTAGCGCTCAGAGTTACTGTATCGGCAAAAGAAAGTGCACACGAGGGGAGGTCTCTCTTAGCAACGTCCTTAGCAAGCTCATTATAAATTAGAGCCATTTGTTTACCTCATGAAACCTGAATGTAAATTCTCAGGATGTTGCTAAGAGAGGCCTAGTCATTACTGCTCACCTCCACCATCATAGGAGCGATCTTTCAAATGTAGCGCTCATAGCTACTCTATTGGGGAGAGAAAGTGCACAAGGGGAGGACTCTGTTAGCAATGTCCTTAGCAACCTCATTATAAATTAGAGCTATTTGTTTACCTCAAGAAACCTGACTGGAAACTCCCAGGACGTTGCTAAGAGGGGCCTAGTTATTACTGCTCACCTCCACTATCGCAGGAGCGAGCTCTTTCTGGGATACTAACTCCCCTCGCATGCGTTTTCTCTCCCCTGTTGCAGTAGCTCTGAGCTCAGCGACTGAGAGGTCACTTCTGTGATGATGGAGGTCTAGGATGCTACTAAGAGACTCCCAGCTGTTACTGTTGACCTCCACCATCAATCGCTGAGCTCAGGGCTACTGTATCAGGGAAGAGAAAGTACATGTGAGGGGGTCTGAATTAGAGGTTTCCAGTCAGGTTTCTTGAGGTAAACAAATGGCTCTAATCTATAATAAGGTTGCTAAGGGCGTTGCTAAGAGAGACCTCCCCTCATGTGCACTTTCCCCTGATACAGTAGCTGTGAGCACTACATTTGAAAGATCGTTCCTGTGATGGTGGAGGTGAGCACAAACATCCTGGGAGTTTCCAGTCAGGTTTCATGAGGTAAACAAATGGCTCTAAATTATAATGAGGTTGCTAAGGACATTGCTAAGAGAGGCCTCCCCTCGTGCACTTTCTCTCCCCAATAGAGTAGCTCTGAACACTACATTTGAAAGATCGCTCCTATGATGGTGGAGGTGAGCAGTAACGACTAGGCCTCTCTTAGCAAGGTCCTGGGAGTTTCCAGTCAGGTTTCATGAGGTAAACAAATGTCCTAATCTATAATGAGGTTGCTAAGGATGGCAGGTTTCAGTACATGGCGGACCGCAGTCCACAAACGGACCGAATGACAATCCTTTATGGACCGCGGGCGGGAGCTACCCAACTTTCCAAGTTAACAAGCCCGTGATTGGTTGCTAGGCATTCCCAGCAAGCAATCACCTGCCTGTTAACATGAAAAGCATATCCCCCATGTCCCGCCCCCTCTGTCCAGGCATGACCTGCCTTCTGTCCAGGCGTGACCTGCCTTCTGTCCAGGCGTGACCTGCCTTCTGTCTTCTACGTGCTGTGTAAGGTAGGATCGAAAAGGAGGATTGTGAATGGCGGGGGGGAGAATATAAGGGTGGGGGCATTCATATAAAGGGGACTTGGCTGCAAGGAAGGAAGGTGGGGGCTGTGAAGGGGGAACAGTATACAAAAATGGAGGGTTTTGAAGGGGACTGGGGATGCAAGAGGGGACTGAGATGAAAGTAAGGGGGGGGTCTGTAAAGGGTACTGGGGTGCTAGGAAGGGGGACTGTGAAGTTGACTGGAGTACAAGGAAGGGGGGGTTGTAAAGAGGACTGGAGTACAAGGAAGGGGTGTAGTAAAGGGTACTGGGGTGCACGGAAGGGGGGTTGTAAAGGGGACTGGGGTGCAAGGAAGGGGGGTTGTAAAGAGGACTGGGGTGCAAGGAAGGGGGGTTGTAAAGGGACTGGGGTGCAAGGAAGGGGGGTTGTAAAGGGGACTGGGGTGCAAGGAAGGGGGGTTAGGGGACTGGGGTGCAAGGAAGGGGGGTTGTAAAGGGGACTGGGGTGCAAGGAAGGGGAGGAACTGTGAAGAGGACTGAGAAGTAAGTAAGGCGGAGCTGTAAAGGGGATTGGGGTGCAAAAAAGGGGGGCTGTGAAGAGGACTTTGGTGCAAGGAAAGGGAGTTGTGACGACTGAAGTGCAAGGGGCTGTGAAAAGGGCTATGTAAATAAGGGGGGCTGTAAAGGGGACTGGGGTGCAAGAAAGGGGGGCTTTGAAAGGGACCTGGGTGCAAGTAAGGGGGGGGCTGTGAAGGGTCTGAGATGCAAGTAAGGTTGTAAAGGGGACTGGAGTACAAGGAAGAAGGGCTGTGAAAGGGACTGGGGTGCAAGGAAGGGAGCTGTAAAGGGGATCGGGGTGCAAAAAGGGGGGCTGTGAAGAGGGAACTTTGGTGCAAGGAAAGGGAGTTGTGAGGGGTGGGGTGCAAGGAAAGGGGAGGAACTGTGAAGGGGACTGAGATGTAAGTAAGGGGGGTTGTAATGGGGACTGAGATGCAAGTAAGTGGGGGCTGTAAAGGGGACTGGGGTGCAAGGAAGGGGGGCTGTAAAGGGGACTGGGGTGCAAGGAAGGGGGCTGTGATAGGGACTGGGATTTAGGTAAAGGGGCTGTGATGTAAAGGGTGACAGAGGACACTGATGTGAAGGGGAAAGGGACTGTGATGTGAGGTGAGGGCTGAGGACACTGATGTAAAGGTGGTGGGGGGGGGGGGGGTTGTGATGTGAAGGGGAGACAAAGGACAATGAAGTAAAGGGGGGCTGTGATGAAATATGGGGGGGATATGAATGCAAAGGGGGGCTGTGATGTAATATGGGGGGGATTTGAATGTAAAGAAGGGGCTGTGATGTAAAGTTGGGGTTCAGCAATTTTAAAGGTAGTACTGTGGTATAAAGGGGGGGGGGGGCTGTGATCTAAGGGGGGGGGGGGCTGTGATCTGCAGATCCCGAGTCATGGCACAAACATGAGACTCGGAGCCCTGCTGGATGAAGGTTTCAGTGACCGGACCTCCGTGGTATGGGGCATGTACGTACCTCGCGAAGTCCCAGATCACATTACTGCGGTGCAGGGCAACATGTGATTGGAACGGGAATCGCACCGCGTTCCTGTTCTAATCACATGCCATTCTTTGCAGTGCGTTTTGAGCCCAATCATTTTGTATGGCTCAAATCACACCGCGAATCGCACCACGCCCGCATGAAAGGCTTAGGCACCTTTTTTTTTTTCCTGCACTGGAATCAGATCGCATGGTGTTCACACCCATGGGATCCAACTCAGCCGATCTCACTGCGTTTTGAGAACTGTTTTTGGGGTGTCGTAAACCCCTTCACGCTGAGCGTACACTCAGCCTCTCAGCGGCTAGGCCTTGACGCCGAGCGGCCACATAGTTGCGTACCATTTGTAAACAAACGTGCTGAGAGCGCACACCCCCAGCACATGTGTCGGCTCCTTACGGAAAGGTCCAGATCTCGCCTTGCGATCGGGACCTTTCCAATCATGTGACAGCCAATCACGGCAGTCAGATGACCCTAAACCCGCCGTCAGAAACCCCTTAACCCCTCGCCTACCGGGCACTTCTACCCCCTTCCTGCCCAGGCCAATTTTCAGCTTTCAGCGCTGTCGCACTTTGAATGACAATTGCGCGGTCATGCAACATTGTACCCATATGAAATTTGTATAATCTTTTTCACACAAATAGAGCTTTCTTTTGGTGGTATTTAATTCACGCTGCAAGTTTTTTTTTGCGCTATAAACAAAAAAAGAGCATTAAATTAAAAAAACGTGTTTCTTTGTATCTATTATAAAAGTTTGCAAACAGGTAATTTTTCTCCTTCACTGATGTGCGTTGATGAGGCGGCACTGATAGGCAGCACTGATGGGCACTGATAAGCGGCACTGGTGAGCTGGCACTGATGATGCTGCACTGATAGGTGGCACGGATGGGCAGCAATGCTGGGCACAGGTGGGTGGCACTGCTGAGTGGGACAGGTAGGTGGCACTGCAGGGCACAAGTGGGTGGCACTGATGGGCACAGGTGGGTGGCACTGCAGGGCACAAGTGGGTGGCACTGATGGGCACAGGTGGGTGACACTGATGGGCACAGATGGGTGGCACTGCAGGGCACAAGTGGGTGGCACTGATGGGTACAGGTGGGCAGCACTGCTGGGCACAGGTGGGTGGCACTGCATGGCACAAGTGGGTGGCACTGATGGGCACAGGTGGGTGGCACTTCAGGGCACAAGTGGGTGGCACTGATTGGTACAGATGGGCACCACTGCTGGGCACAGGTGGGTGGCACTGATGGGTACAGGTGAGCAGCACTGCTGAGGACTGATCATCAGGGCACTGATTATCAGTGCTGTGATGATCGGTTCCGGTCCCTTTCCGGTCCCTTTGTTGACAATTGCCGGTTCTCGGCAGTACGCTGTGACAACATGAGGAAAGTGCAGCTGATAACCGACAACTGCATTTACCCGGTGATCGCTGTGTCATTGGACACAGCTGATCACGTGGTAAAAGGCCACCGTGATTGGCTGATTACCGTACCCCATGATCAGCTGTGTCTGTAGGACACAGCGATCACCGGCGGGGCTGGTTGCGCACCGCTGGGGGTGCGCAGGGGGGGCGTGTCCTGGAATGACGTCCATGGACGTTGTCCCAGGATTACACAACCGCACTGTAGCTGTCCTGGTGGAGTTCTTGGCAGACTTTGACGCAGTGTTCCTCCTGCTCCTGGGTCCACCGCCTGGGGAGGAACTTGGCAGCTACACGGGCCATTGCCAGGACTGTTCCCTACGACACACCAGCAATGGCAGCCATGTTGTGGATTGTTCTCCATCGATCATCATGCACAAGTTGCTGAATGCTTTCGACATTTCCAGGGGTTGAGCTTGTTCGAAGGTCTTCCTGATATCTCGTCTTCTTCCAGTGATGTTCTTCTCCAGCGTGCCATGAATGACCCGTCTTTCATGTTGAGGGTCATTACCGGTGACAAAACTTGGGTTTCTTGCTGTCCATGATGAAATAGCTGACGTGGTCAGAATAGCACCAGCTGCACAGCTCCCGATGTACACAAGACGATGTCTTTTGCCACATAGACTTATGAAGGTGGGTGCTCCCTGTGACTGTGCGTGCAGCTTTGTGCTGCCATCTGCTGGCATGTTACAAAACTAGCCTCAAAACTTTTCAACACCACCTCCTAGGTGGCCATGCTCATGTGCAGCATTGACGTTTACCTACAAAGGATTCTGTGAGTGCGTTTGATAAATACATTGTGCGCACATGTGCAGGCGAGCGCCGATGCACAGGAGTGCGCCCAGTCACACGTGTGGCGGGTTGTATGAGGCACCTGCAAGGAAACACCCGGAATTTTGCACCCCGCATATTTTTAGCCTGTCGTATGAGGCCTAACCATGTGCAGATGAACGAATTGAGTGAATTTCATTATTAAGGGTTGCTAACACTTGGAAGTGATGCACATTAACATGCAAATATTGCACATTTCTGCACCCCTCCCTCCCCCATTGTTGTGATTAGGAGGACATGCGCAGCCAGCAGGTATGGAAACACCTGGCTGGTATCCCAGCAACCTGAGGACGGGGACCGAGCGCTTATTTGACTAATGGAGGCGCAGCGTGCCAGACCGAGATCCTCCACCACTCCTGATTTGTTTGCGTTTTAACATCTTTCTGTGGAGGCAGCCGGCCAATCACTGGAGAGTCAGAAGCAGTTCCATGGATAGTGGGTGGGGGGGGCTGATTATAGTACAGCCGCAGATATGCCTGACCCCCAAAACCGCCCAGACCCCAACGGACAATGACTGACGTAAAAGAGGACCTTCCCCCATTTACTAAACATCAGCTTCAGATACACTATGTTGGCAAAAGTATTGGGCCTCCGGCCTTTCCACACACATGACCTTTAATGGCCTCCCAGTCTTAGTCCGTAGGGTTCAATATTGAGTTGGCCCCGCCCTTTCCACACACATGACCTTTAATGGCCTCCCACCCTTAGTCCATAGGGGTCAATATTGAGTTGGCCCCGCCCTTTCCACACACATGACCTTTAATGTTCTCCCAGTCTTAGTCCGTAGGGGTCAATATTGAGTTGGCCCCGCCTTTTCCACACACATGACCTTTAATGTTCTCCCAGTCTTAGTCCGTAGGGTTCAATATTGAGTTGGCCTCGCCCTTTTCACGCACATGACCTTTAATGGCCTCCCAGTCTTAGTCCGTAGGGTTCAATACTGAGTTGGCCCCGCCCTTTGCAGCTATAACAGCTTCAACTCTTCTGGGAAGGCCGTCCACAAGGTTTAGGAGGGTGTCTATGGGAAGGTTGGACCATTCTTCCAGAAGCACATTTGTCAGGTCAGGCACTGATGTCGGGGGAGGAGGCCTGGCTCGCAGTCTCCGCTCTAATTCATCCCAAAGGTGTTCTATGGGGTTGAGGTCAGGACTCTGTGCAGGACAGTCAAGTTCCTCCACCCCAAACTGGCTCCTCCATGTCTTTATGGACCTTGCTTTGTGCACTGGTGGGCAGTCATGTTGGAACAGGAAGGGGCCATCCCCAAACTCTTTCCACAAAGTTGGGAGCGTGAAATTGTCCAAAATGTCACTTTAAGAGTTCCCTGCACTGGAACTAGGGGGCCAAGTCCAACCCCTGAAAGACAAACCCCACACCATAATCCTCCTTTCACCAAACTCTACACTTGGCACAAGGCAGTCAGGCAAGTACCGTTCTCCTGGCCACCGCCAAACTCAGACATGTCCATCGAATTTCCAGACAGAGAAGCGTGATTGGTCCCTCCAGAGAACACGTCTCCATTGCTCTAGAGTCCAGTGGCGGCGTGCTTTACACCACGGCATCCGATGCTTTGCATTGCACTTGGTGATGGAAGGCTTGGATGCAGCTGCTCGGCCATGGAAACCCATTCCATGAAGCTCTCTACACACTGTTGTTGGGCTCATCTGAAGGCCACACCAAGTTTGGAGGTCTTTAGCTATTGACTCCAGACAGTTGGCGACTTCTGCGCACTGTGCGCTTCAGCATGCGCTGACCCCGCCCTGTCATGTGACGTGGCCTACCACTTGGTGGCTGAGTGGCTGTTGTTCCCAGTTGCTCCCACTTTGTTATAATCCCACTAACAGTTGAGCGTGGAATATTTAGTAGCCAGGAAATGTCACGGATGGACTTATTGCCCAGGTGACCACCTATCACGGGACCACGCTTGGAGTCACTGAGCTCCTGAGAGCGACCCATTCTTTCACCAAAGCTGGTTGGGACCCCCTGTAATTAAGGGGTCTCCATTTCTGGCAAGCTTCTATTCGTTACTTTGGTGGTGGTGTGCACTTTGGTGACCAGTTGAAGCAAGCTTACCTACATTTGCACCTACAGCTTCGTCTACAACAATACCATCGATTGCGGAATTTTCTTCCTATATTTATGGACTTTTTGTTATCGTTTTTTTGTTTTGGACTTTTTTCTACTAACCCTTATGTATATCTGAGGTGAATATAATTGCACATTGAGATTTGACCTATCCTCAACCTCGATCACTCTTCAGAGGTGTGAGGGTTTTCATAGGGTTAATAGATAATGCATGTTATTTTAGGTTAATTTGACCAGATATCACGGTTTTCACATGTATGCATGACTACTGTACTCACCTAGTGTATTCTATTGCTTCTTTTAAATTTTGATCACCCTTCAGAGGGGTGAGGGTCTTCATAGGGCACTATAAGGGCAGTGTATGCACTTATTTAGTTTAACTATCATAGTTTTTTACTTTTATTTTTGATCGCTTTTCAGAGGTGTGAAGGTCTTCATAGTGCTCACAAAAGTATAACGTTTCACCTAGCGCAGTATCCATTTGAATGAGCTTTTTAAGAGATGATATCCTCCTATATACTTGCAGCTTTGTGACTTTAGTGGATTACGAATTTGCACGGTTTGATTTGCTCCTTTGTGCAAGGAGGACCAGGAGGAGCCCTGCCAGAGCCCTACAAAATGACCTGCAGCAGGCCACTGGTGTGAATGTCTCTGACCAAACAATGAGAAACAGACTTCATGAGGGTGGCCTGAGGGCCCGACGTCCTCTAGTGGGCCCTGTGCTCACTGCCCGGCACCATAGAGCTGGATTGGCATTTTCCATTGAACCCCAAAATTGGCAGGTCCACCACTGGCGCCCTGTGCTTTTCACAGATGAGAGCAGGTTCACCCTGAGCACATGTGACAGACGTGAAAGGGTCTGGAGAAGCCGTGGAGAACGTTCTGCTGCCTGTAACATGGTTCAGTATGACCGATTGGTGGTGGGTCAGTGATGGTCTGGGGAGGCATCTCCATGGAGGGACGCACAGACCTCTACAGGCTAGACAATGGCACCCTGACTGCCATTAGGTATCGGGATGAAATCCTTGGACCCATTGTCAGATCCTACACTGGTGCAGTGGGTCCTGGGTTCCTCCTGGTGCAGTGGGTCCTGAGTACCTCCTGGTGCAGTGGGTCCTGGGTTCCTCCTGGTGCAGTGGGTCCTGGGTTCCTCCTGGTGCAGTGGGTCCTGAGTACTCCTGGTGCAGTGGATCCTGGGTTCCTCCTGGTGCAGTGGGTCCTGGGTTCCTCCTGGTGCAGTGGATCCTGGGTTCCTCCTGGTGCAGTGGATCCTGGGTTCCTCCTGGTGCAGTGGGTCCTGGGTTCCTCCTGGTGCGGTGGGTCCTGGGTTCCTCCTGGTGCGGTGGGTCCTGGGTTCCTCCTGGTGCGGTGGGTCCTGGGTTCCTCCTGGTGCGGTGGATCCTGGGTTCCTCCTGGTGCAGTGGGTCCTGAGTACCTCCTGGTGCAGTGGATCCTGGGTTCCTCCTGGTGCAGTGGATCCTGGGTTCCTCCTGGTGCAGTGGGTCCTGAGTACCTCCTGGTGCAGTGGATCCTGGGTTCCTCCTGGTGCGGTGGATCCTGGGTTCCTCCTGGTGCGGTGGGTCCTGGGTTCCTCCTGGTGCGGTGGGTCCTGGGTTCCTCCTGGTGCGGTGGGTCCTGGGTTCCTCCTGGTGCGGTGGGTCCTGGGTTCCTCCTGGTGCGGTGGGCCCTGGGTTCCTCCTGGTGCGGTGGGTCCTGGGTTCCTCCTGGTGTAGTGGGTCCTGGGTTCCTCCTGGTGTAGTGGGTCCTGGGTTCCTCCTGATGCAGGGGGTTCGGGGTTCCTCCTGATGCAGTACAATGCCTGGCCTCATGTGGGGAGAGTATGCAGGCAGTTCCTGGAGGATGAAGGAATTGATACCATTGAATGGCACCCACGCTCTCCTGACCTAAATCCAATAGAACATCTCTGGGATGTCAAGTTTCGGTCCATCCGATGACGCCGGGTTGCACCTCAGACTGTCCAGGAGCTCAGTGACACCCTGGTCCAGATCTGGGAGGAAATCCCCCAGGACACCATCCGTGGTGTCCTTAGGAGCATCCCCCCCACATTGTCAGGCATGCATACAAGCACGTGGGGGCCACACAGACTACTGAGGGCCATTCTGAGTTGCTGCAATGACATTTCAGCCAAATGGACTCGCCTGCTGCATCATTTCTTCACTTTTCGGGGTGTCTTTGAATTCAGTCCTCTGTAGGTCGATCATTTCCATCAAACGATGGGGCGTCCTTATGTTCCTCACCCATCCCCCGTCCATGTCAGTATAGAGATCCAGCAGGAGATTCCTCCCCATTGAGATCTGATGGGTTTTCAGAGTCTTCCTTTCAGTTTTTTGGAGCTATTTATGTGTGTGTATATACATTTTTATTATGTATTATTTTTATTATATTATTACTATTATTTATTTATATATTTTTATTCTTTCTTTTTTCTTAACAATCTCTGCTTACCTGGTGGTGTGTTTAGTGCATTTCAGGGACTCTCCCAACCCAGCGGATCCAGCGCTGTCCACGGAGAACCTCTTCTCTTCTGGCAGCCCTTGGCCCGCGCCGCCATGTTTGACTGTGACATCTTTGATAGGCTGCCGACTGCTCTGGGTTCACCTCATGAATATTCCTAAATGAAAGGCTTTGGCTCCAGGGACATGTGACGTGTATATCGCAGGAGGAAAAGGGAGCACAGTGAACATGGGAAAGGAATATGGGCGGGGACAAAAAAAAAAAAAAAAGTAAATAAAGGGAGGAAAAAAATCTCGCTACACTACATGTAGAGTTCATTGGACATTCATGACCATTAATCTGGAGCTGCCCCTCCCCCATGGCTGTTTATATAGAGTTGACCTCCCCCCCATCCTCCACTCTTCTGGGAAGGCTTTCTATGAGATTTTAGAGTATCTGTGGGAATTTGTGCTCATTTGTGAGGTCAGGTATTGATGTTGGATGAAAAGAATTGGCTCACACATCAGGCCCCACATTGGGCACCAAAAAAAAGACCTGGCTCACCATTGCCTGTCCAATTCATCCCAAAGATGTTCAGTAGGGTTGAGGACAGGGCTCTGTGCAGGACACTCGAGCTTCTCTATGCCAAAGTGGTCAAACCGAGTCTTTATGGAGCTGGCACCATTCTTCTAGTAGCTCATATGTTTGGCCCCACAAAAGAAAAGCCCTTGGTTACAACTGGGGTACCAATTCATCTCAAAGATGTTCAGTAGGGTTGAGGTCAGGGCTCTGTGCAGGAAACTCACGTTCCTCCACACCAAACTAGTCACACCTTGTCAATTTGGAGCTGGCTCCATTCTTCTAGTAGCTCATATGTTTGATCCCACTTTGGGCACCAGAAAAGAAAAGCCTTTGGTTACAATTGGGGGTACCAATTCATCTGAAAGGTGTTCAGTAGGGTTGAGGTCATGGCTGTGCAGGAAACTCAAGTTCCTCCACACCAAACTAGTCACACCTTGTCTTTGTGGAGCTGGCTCCATTCTTCTAGTAGCTCATATGTTGGGCCCCACATTGGGCACTCAAGAAAAAAAAAGAAGCCCTTGGTAACAATGGAGGATCCAATTCATCCCAAAGGTGTTCAGTAGGGTTGAGGTCAGGGTTCTGTGCAGAACACTCAATTCTTCCACACCAAACCATGTATTTATGGAGCTGGCTATGTACACAGGGGTTCTGTCATGGTGGAACAGAAAAAGTTCCTCACCAAACTGTTACCACAAGGTTGGAAGCCCATATTTGTCTAACATGTCATTGTATGTTTTAGTATCAATTAAATATCCCCCGCAATGTAAGAACCGACGTTGTATATCCCAGACATGGTTGTGTTCTGCAATAAAAGCACAGCTTTATATCATCAGCTCCATTCCTTGTTGAAGCCCAATTTAGGGCCTTCCTATGGGAGGAGCTGCAGCACACAACCACTTCCTCGCCTACATTTACCAGCTCTCTGCTTGTGTTATGATCCGAGCTGACCCTTCCCATTGGTGGAGCAATTGATGGCGCTCATCTCCAGTATGCACTGCTAACAGAGGTGGGAGGTGTCGGTTACACCTTATTCTTCATCTCCCGCTGAGCAGCATGGTCAAAACGTGGTGGGGTGTACTGTGGAACAAACCAACTCAGCAACCACATCACAGATCAGAACAAGGCAGAGTACTACATGTACTTCTACACTGTGAGAGCGCCCTTCTCTGACATCACATGACCACCATCATTTGGAGGGGAAACGCCCACAATACATTCGGCCATTTTTAGTGTATATTTAAGAATAAGTAGTAGTGGACCGAAATGAAAATTATTAGACCAAAGCTGAAAATTCAGGGTGCACTTGGCTGAAAACCGAAATGGACAGTTTATAATATATATACAGTCAGGTCCATAAATATTGGGACATCGACACAATTCTAACATTTTTGGCTCTATACACCACAATGGATTTGAAATTAAATGAACAAGATGTGCTTTAACTGCAGACTGTCAGCTTTAATTTGAGGGTATTTACATCCAAATCAGGTGAACGGTGTAAGAATTTCAACAGTTTCCATATGTGCCTCCCACTTATTAAGGGACCAAAAGTAATGGGACAATTGGCTTCTCAGCTGTTCCATGGCCAGGTGTGTGTTATTCCCTCATTATCCCAATTACAATGAGCAGATGAAAGTTCCAGAGTTCATTTCAAGTGTGCTATTTGCATTTGGAATCTGTTGCTGTCAACTCTCAAGATGAGATCCAAAGAGCTGTCACTATCAGTGAAGCCATCATTAGGCTGAAAAAACAAAACAAACCCATCAGAGAGATAGCAAAAACATTAGGCGTGGCCAAAACAACTGTTTGGAACATTCTTAAAAAGAAGGAACGCACCGGTGAGCTCAGCAACACCAAAAGACCCGGAAGACCACGGAAAACAACTGTGGTGGGTGACCGAAGAATTCTTTCCCTGGTGAAGAAAACACCCTTCACAACAGTTGGCCAGATCAAGAACACTCTCCAGGAGGTAGGTGTATGTGTGTCAAAGTCACCAATCAAGAGAAGACTTCACCAGAGTGAATACAGAGGGTTCACCACAAGATGGAAACCATTGGTGAGCCTCAAAAACAGGAAGAACAGATTAGAGTTTGCCAAACGACATGTAAAAAAGCCTTCACAGTTCTGGAACAACATCCTATGGACAGATGAGACCGACATCAACTTGTACCAGAGTGATGGGAAGAGAAGAGTATGGAGAAGGAACTGCTCATGATCCTAAGCATACCACCTCATCAGTGATCATGGTGGTGGTAGTGTCATGGCGTGGGCATGTATGGCTGCCAATGGAACTGCTTCTCTTGTATTTATTGATGATGTGACTGCTGACAGAAGCAGCCGGATGAATTGTGAAGTGTTTCGGGAATATTATCGGCTCATATTCAGCCAAATGCTTCACAACTCATTGGACGCTTCACAGTGCAGATGGACAATGACCCAAAGCAGACTGCAAAAGCAACCAAAGAAGTGGAATGTTCTGCAATGGCCAAGTGAAAGTTTGATTTATGATTATTAATCTGTCCCATTACTTTTGGGCCCTTAACAAGTGGGAGGCACAAATGCAAACTGTTGTAATTCCTACACCGTTCACCTGATTTGGATGTAAATACCCTCAAATTAAACCTGACAGTCTGCAGTTAAAGCACATCTTGTTCATTTCATTTCAAATCCATTGTGGTGGTGTATAGAGCCAAAAATGTTAGAATTGTGTCGATGTCCCAATATTTATGGACCTGACTGTATATATATATATATATATATATATATATATATATATATATATATATAAAAATGTTTATATATTGTATGATATTCGACTTTTTAATTAACATCATGAATATGAATTAAAAAAATACAATCCAGTAACATAAAACAACTTTTTATTGACAGTAACACAAAAAAAATGGACATAAAATAAAATGTATAAAAATTAAAAAAAAAAAAAAAAACTGAAATGGAGGCGTTTGTGCATTGAAGTCAATGGGATGTGTCTTTGCATTGAAGTCAGTTATCATCGGCGCCTTATTTTATTTAATTTTTTTTAATCGGCAAAAAGCTGATAACTTTTTTCGGTTGATAATTTTTGGCAGCCAATCTATCGGTGCTTCACTAATGACAAATTTTATCATTAGTTGTTAGAAATTTTATCTAGAGAGTATTGGCTTTTTTGTCCCAAATACCTGTAAAGTGTCATTTTTAAAAAGTAACTCCATTTTTGTTGAAAAACCCCTCCCCCCCGGGTGATCAATGTACACTGCAGGGATTTTAACAAGCTTTGTTGCAGATTTCTACCTTTTTGTTATTCTGAAGAAAGAAATAACTGATTATTATACAGGATTTATATAGCGCCACCAGTTTTTTGCCATTAAGCACTGCGCTACTTTAACTGGCAAATATTCGGTCATGCAACACTGTACCAAAATAAAATTTTTATCTTTTTTTTCCCCACACAAAAAAAAAAAAGAAAAATAAGAAAAAAAAGCTTTCTTTTGGTGGTATTTGCTCACCGCTGGGTTTATTTTTTATTCTATAAAATGAAAAAAGACCAAAAAGTTTGGGGCAAAAATATTTTCTACTTTCTGTTATAAAACATATCCAATAAAACCAAAGTTTCTAGTTTTAGACATATTATATTTTGCTACGTCTTTGGTAAAGAAAAAAAAAAAAAAATTTAGGCGCATAACGGACAGTTTTTAATAAATAGGTTTTATATATACTGTATTATATTCGACTTTTTAATATCATGAATTTAAATGAATATGATTTAAAAAAAAAAAATACAATCCAGTAATGTAAAATAACTTTTATTGAAAGTAACACAAAAATTGGCCAGAAAATAAATTGAGATATTTATAAAATTAAACTTAAATAGAGACATTTTTGCATTGAAGTCAATGGGGGGACGGTTTTACATTGAAATCAATTATTACCACCCCCCCCCCAACATTGGAAGAATGCCGATTATTTTTGTCAGCCATTATTGGTACATTACTAGTATACAGTATATACTAGAATTTATGCAGCTGTGATGCTATATTGGTAATGGCAGTGATCAGCGACTTAGAGCGGAACTATGATAGTGTGGCGGGCAATCTGGCAATAGCCGATGTTGGCTGGGAGAGACATTAAACAATTGACATTGACATCAATAGTGAGACTAATACAGTGATCAGTACCAATACTGTACACTTACTGTACTGACATTGGCTGGAAAGGGTTAACATCTAGGGGCAATCAAGGGGTTAACTGTGTGCCTAACAGGTGTAATGTGTGCAGCTTTTACTGGCTGTTTTTTCTCCCTGCTTTTCAGGGAGAAGAAACGGCACGCTCGCTCGCTGTTCTGTTTATACAGAGTTCTGTGTGTTTGTCAACACAGGTCTCTGGTCTGTGATTGGACAGAGCTGATCAGCAGGTTTCAGCCAAAATCATTAGCTAAACCCTGCTGACAAAATCACGCTGTGTCCAATCACAGCGATGGGGCGGCGAGTGGTCAATTACTGACCTGCATGAGACTGTAGGTCCATATATACACCTCCTATCCTATGTATCCCCTATCCCATGTATATACACACAACACATGACACACGGAAGCAGTGTAACCACTTATTAACCCTTACATGCCTAGAACATGGGGATTCTTAGTTCACATGTAATGCAATACATGTTCAAGCTGGCCAACTGCGTCAAAGTGATCCCCTGTCTGGCCAGTCCCTACTCTGTCTTGCCGACCTCATATGTGATAAAACAGTATATTCCTGGGAGTGTGTGTGGGCGGGTTCATGGGGGAGGGGGTACAGTGGTGCTCCTAGAGACAGAGTGGGGGCATGCAAACATATGAGGTGGCATTAAGGCAGCACTCTACTTAAAGCAGAACTTCACTCTAAAAGGGAAGTTCTACTTTAACACCCCCCCCCTTTTTTTTTTGAAGGGGAGCGGATACCTAGTTTTAGCAGGTACCCACCTCAGCAATCAGAATGGAAGTACCCCCCCCCCTTCCCTGTCCGTAACCTTCTAGGACACGTCACGGGTCCCAGAAGGCTGCAGGACCATTCACAAAGCGTGGTGCGGCTCGCGCATGCACAGTGGGAAGCCGCAAGGCACCGGACACCCGAAGATCGGTGAAGAACCGGCCCGGGTGAGGACGGCACTGGATCCTTAGGCAGGTAAGTGTGTGTTTTGTTTTTTTTTTTTAAGTCATCAGCTACAAATACTTATTTTTTGTGAAGACTGAAGATCCTCGTCTTATGGACGGGTCTGTCCTCGTTATACAAAGGGTGGGCATCCCTGACCTGAACTCCAGCAGCATGTATGAGCCGGAGCCGTGGTCAGCTGGCTGCCATGTTTTCTGTCTCCAACCCAGGAGAGCTCTTAGCTGCATCACCTCAACAAGGGTCAACTCCCGTGTAGACTTCTCCTCCAGACCCAGACGTTTCAGGGTGTTCTCACTCCCCACAGCAAGCTCTCGAAAACACCGTACACCGCTATACAGGGGAAACTCGAAAAAGTAGACCATCGTGCATGGAATATTCTCATTTCCTGAGATTGTGGATTTGGGGTTTTCATGGAATATTCTCATTTCTGAGATTGTGGATTTGGGGTTTTCATGGAATATTCTCATTTCCTGAGATTGTGGATTTGGGGTTTTCATGGATCTTCTCATTTCCTGAGATTGTGGATTTGGGGTTTTCATGGAATCTTCTCATTTCCTGAGATTGTGGATTTGGGGTTTTCATGGAATATTCTCATTTCCTGAGATTGTGGATTTGGGGTTTTCATGGAATATTCTCATTTCCTGAGATTGTGGATTTGGGGTTTTCATGGAATATTCTCATTTCCTGAGATTGTGGATTTGGGGTTTTCATGGAATATTCTAATTTCCTGAGATTGTGGATTTGGGTTTTCATGGAATATTCTAATTTCCTGAGATTGTGGATTTGGGGTTTTCATGGAATATTCTCATTTCCTGAGATTGTGGATTTGGGGTTTTCATGGAATATTCTCATTTCCTGAGATTGTGGATTTGGGGTTTTCATGGAATCTTCTCATTTTCTGAGATTGTGGATTTGGGGTTTTCATGGAATATTCTCATTTCCTGAGATTGTGGATTTGGGGTTTTCATGGAATATTCTCATTTTCTGAGATTGTGGATTTGAGGTTTTCATGGAATCTTCTCATTTTCTGAGATTGTGGATTTGGGGTTTTCATGGAATATTCTCATTTTCTGAGATTGTGGATTTGGGGTTTTCATGGAATATTCTCATTTTCTGAGATTGTGGATTTGGGGTTTTCATGGAATCTTCTCATTTCCTGAGATTGTGGATTTGGGGTTTCCATGAGCTGTAAGCCATAATCATCACAATGATGACAAATCACGGCTGGAACTATCTTGCTTTGCATGGAATATGTCTATCTCATATATTAGTTTCACCTTTTAAGTTGCTGCACTGAAATAAATGAACTTTTACACCATATTCTAATTGTTCGAGTTTCACCTGTATACCTTTGAGGCGTAACTAGAACCTTTAGGGCCCTAGTGCAAGAAACCAGGAAGGCCCCCCCCCCAGTCTGGGCCCTTCCCTCCGAGCTTGGTGATACAACAGCAGGGCCTGATCATAAGTGTGACCTTTGCAACCCTGGTAGTTCCGCCACTGGTGTCAGTATTTTTTTAAATTTCTTTTACAATTTCATTTTTTATAAATTTTTTTTTCCTTTTTTTAGGAGTCCAGTTGGGGGGGCTTTGGTGAAAAAATCAGGGTTTTAAACAGACCTTGGATGTTTCACCTTTGAGACAGAGAAAGAAGATTGAGGACACAGCCCTCAATCTTCTCTGCAGCCTCAGCTGCGAAGAATAAATGGACAGGAAAGGCTCTGTACAGAGCTTCCCCTTAATTTAAAAAGTGAAGCATAGTAATCACAGTCTACTATGCTTCGATTATGAATGGACAGAGTCAGGGATCAGTATCAATTCCTGACTAGCGAGGGACCATGAGGCCCGCCTCCCTTGATATTTATAAGTCACCAGCAGGGGGCAGTATCATGAACACCAGGTAGTAGTCTGGCAGCACCAGGGCTCAATGACAAGTGTGACCTTTGCAACCCTGGTAGTTCTGCCACTGGTGTCAGTATTTCTTTTATTTTTTATTTATTTTACAATTTCATTTTTTATAATTTTTTTTCCTTTTTTTTTTTTTTTGGAGCCCAGTTGGGGGGGGGGGGCTTTGGTGAAAATAGGGGTTTTAAACAGACCTCGGATGTTTCACCTTTGAGACAGAGAAAGAAGATTGAGGACACAGCCCTCAATCTTCTCTGCAGCCTCAGCTGCGAAGAATAAATGGACAGGAATAGATCTGTACAGAGCTTCCCCTTAATTTAAAAAGTGAAGCATAGTAATCAGTCTACTATTCTTCGATTATGAATGGACAGAGTCAGGGATCCGTATCAATCGCTGACTAGTGAGGGACCATGAGGCCCGCTTCCCTTGATATTTATAAGTCACCAGCAGGGGGCAGTATCATGAACACCAGGGAGTAGTCTGGCAGCACCAAGGCCCGATCCGAAGTGTGACCTTTGCAACCCTGGTAGTTCCGCCACTGGTGTGAGTATTTTTTTATTTATTTATTTTACAATTTCATTTTTTATAAATTTTTTTTTTTTTTTTAGGAGCCCAGTTGGGGGGGCTTTGGTGAAAAATAGGGGTTTTAAACAGACCTCGGATGTTTCACCTTTGAGACAGAGAAAGAAGATTGAGGACACAGCCCTCAATCTTCTCTGCAGCCTCAGCTGCGAAGAATAAATGGACAGGAATGGCTCTGTACAGAGCTTCCCCTTACATTTAAAAAGTGAAGCATAGTAATCAGTCTACTATGCTTCGATTATGAATGGACAGAGTCAGGGATCAGTATCAATCGCCGACTAGCAAGGGACCATGAGGCCCGCCTCCCCTGATATTTATAAGTCACCAGCAGGGGGAAGTATCATGAACACCAGGTAGTAGTCTGGCAGCACCAGGGCTCAATGACAAGTGTGACCTTTGCAACCCTGGTAGTTCTGCCACTGGTGTCAGTATTTCTTTTATTTTTTATTTATTTTACAATTTCATTTTTTATAATTTTTTTTCCTTTTTTTTTTTTTTGGAGCCCAGTTGGGGGGGGGGGCTTTGGTGAAAATAGGGGTTTTAAACAGACCTCAGATGTTTCACCTTTGAGACAGAGAAAGAAGATTGAGGACACAGCCCTCAATCTTCTCTGCAGCCTCAGCTGCGAAGAATAAATGGACAGGAATGGCTCTGTACAGAGCTTCCCCTTACATTTAAAAAGTGAAGCATAGTAATCAGTCTACTATGCTTCGATTATGAATGGACAGAGTCAGGGATCAGTATCAATCGCCGACTAGCAAGGGACCATGAGGCCCGCCTCCCCTGATATTTATAAGTCACCAGCAGGGGGAAGTATCATGAACACCAGGTAGTAGTCTGGCAGCACCAGGGCTCAATGACAAGTGTGACCTTTGCAACCCTGGTAGTTCTGCCACTGGTGTCAGTATTTCTTTTATTTTTTATTTATTTTACAATTTCATTTTTTATAATTTTTTTTCCTTTTTTTTTTTTTTTGGAGCCCAGTTGGGGGGGGGGGCTTTGGTGAAAATAGGGGTTTTAAACAGACCTCAGATGTTTCACCTTTGAGACAGAGAAAGAAGATTGAGGACACAGCCCTCAATCTTCTCTGCAGCCTCAGCTGCGAAGAATAAATGGACAGGAATGGCTCTGTACAGAGCTTCCCCTTACATTTAAAAAGTGAAGCATAGTAATCAGTCTACTATGCTTCGATTATGAATGGACAGAGTCAAGGATCTGTATCAATCACCGACTAGTGAGGGACCATGAGGCCCGCCTCCCCTGATTATAAGTCACCAGCAGGGGGCAGTATCATGAACACCAGGGAGTAGTCTGGCTGCACACTTAAAGCGGAATGTTACCCTATTGGGGAAGTCCACCCTAGGCCCTCATCCCACCCCTCCTCTTCTTTTTGGAGGCAAGTACCCACTTCCAGTCCAATCGCGATACCTTGTCAATAAGATGGCCCCCGGTGCCCCTGCCCCGCGATTCAAATCCTTTGGTTTGAAAGAACAAGTCTACCTTCAGCACAAAAGTCCAATTGTGTTCCCACCAGGGGAACTGTAGAGGAACAGAATCCAACTACAAAGCAATTCAAGTCCTCCTCAGTCTTCTCATACATAGACCGACCGAAGAAAGAGACCAGGGAGAGGCCACGAGGCCTGCCTCCCCTGATGTGCCACCAGTGTGAACACCGAGAAGTAGACTGGCAGCACACCTAACCCCGGCCGGAGACACCATACTCAGTACGGTTAAAATATACATAGTTAGTCTGGCTGAAAAAAGACAAAAGTCCATCCAGTTCAACCATTAAAAAAATAAAGTGTTATAATCCGACACAGTTGATCCAGAGGAAGGCAAAAACCCAGCAAACCATGAGCCAATTTGCTCCTGCAGGGAAAAAAGTCCTTCCTGGAAGAAAGAGGAAGAAGAGGGGAAGGAAAAGGAAAAGGGAAAAAAAGAAGGGAAGGAAAAGGAAGAAAAGGGAGGAGAAAAGGGGGAAGGAGGAGGAGAGTGGAGGGAGGAGGAGAATGAGGAGGGAGGAAGAAGGAGAGGATGAGGTGAAGGAGGAGAGTGGAGGGGGGGGGAGAAGGAGAGGATGAAGAGGGGAAAGGAGGGGGAAGGAAGAGGTAGAGGGGAAGGGGAGGGAAAAAGAGGGAAAGGAGTAGCAGGGGAGTAGGAAGAGGAGAGGATGAGGAGAGGGGGAGAGGGATGGAGGGAAGAGGAAGAGGAAGAAGGAGAGGATGAGAAGGGGAAGGAGGAGAGTGGAGGGGGGAGGAAGAAGAGTGTGGAGGAGGAAGATAAGAGGAAAAACTAGGGGAGGGGGAACAGAAAGGAAGAAGAGGGCAAGGAAAAAATGAAGAGGGAGGAGGAAAAGGAGACGGAAGAGGGAGGAAAAAAAGGAGAGGAAGAGGAGGGGAAGGAGGAGAGTGGAGGAGGGAGGAAGATAAAGTAGAGGATGAAGAGGGGAAAGAGGAGGGCAAGGAGGAGGCAGAGGGGGAAGGGAGTAAAAGAGGAGGAAGAAGAGGGGGAGGAGGAAGAAGGAGGAGAGGATGGGGGGGGGGGGACAGGAAGAAGGAGAAGATGAGAAGGGGAAGGAGGAGGGAGGAGGAAGAACAGGGGAAAAACTGGGGGAAGGAAAAGGGGAAGGAAAAAAGGAGGGGAAGGAAAAAAGGAAAAAATGGGAAGGGAAGGACGAACAGGGGAAAAACTGGGGGGGAAGGGAAAAAAGGAAGGGAAGGGAAAAAAAAGGAAGGGAAGGGAAAAAAAAGGAAGGAAGGGAAAAAAAAGGAAAAAAAGGAAAAAAAAGGAAGGGAAAAAAGGGAAGGGAAAAAAAAAACAGGGAAAAAAGGGAAGGGGAAAAAAAAAAACAGGGAAAAAAGGGAAGGGAAAAAAAAACAGGGTAAAAAGGGAAGGGGAAAAAAAAAAACAGGGAAAAAAGGGAAGGGGAAAAAAAAAACAGGGAAAAAAGGGAAGAGAAAAAAAAAACAGGGAAAAAGGGAAGGGAAAAAAAGGAAAAAAGGGAAGGAAAAAAAAGGAAGGGAAAAAAGGAAGGGAAAAAAAGGAAAGGAAAAAAAGGAAGGGAAAAAAAGGAAAAAAGGGAAGGAAAATAAGGGAAGGGAAAAAAGGGAAGGGAAAAAAGGGAAAAAAAGGAAAAAAGGAAGGAAAAAAAGGGAAGGGAAAAAAGGGAAAAAAAGGAAGGGAAAAAGGGAAAAAAAAGGAAGGGTTTTTTTAGGAAGGAAGGGAAAAAAGGAAGGGAAAAAAAGGAAAAAGGGAAGGGAAAAAAGGAAAAAAGGAAGGGAAAAAAGGAAGGGAAAAAAGGGAAGGGAAAAAAGGAAAAGGAAAAAGGGAAGGGGAAAAAAGGAAAAGGAAAAAAGGGAAGGGGAAAAAAAAGGAAAAAAGGGAAGGGGAAAAAAAGGAAAAAAGGGAAGGGAAAAAAAAAGGAAAAAAGGGAAGGGGAAAAAAAAGGAAAAAAGGGAAGGGAAAAAAGGGAAGGGGGGAAGGGAAAAAAAAGGAAAAAAGTGAAGGGGAAAAAAAGGGAAAAGGGGAAGGAAAAAAAGGGAAGGGAAAAAGGGAAGGAAAAAAAGGAAAAAAGGGAAGAAAAAAGGAAAAAAGGGAAGGGAAAAAAGGAAAAAAGGGAAGGGGAAAAAAAAAGAAAAAAGGGAAGGGAAAAAAAAGGAAAAAAGGGAAGGGAAAAAAAGGAAAAAATGGAAGGGAAAAAAGGGAATAGAAAAAAGGAAAAAAGGA
>NW_028321341.1:0-71200 GCF_062004578.1 Staurois parvus | reverse complement strand
GGTGGTGTCTGGGGTGAGGAAGGAGCGTATCTTGGCAATGTTGCGAAGATGGAGCCTGCATGTGTTTGTGAGTGATTTGACATGCGGTTGGAGGGAGAGGTTCGCGTCAAGAATGACGCCAAGGACTTTGGCTTGCGGGGCGGAAGTGATAGTGGAGTTGTTGGTGATGATGGATAGGATGGGGGGGGGGGGTGTTGGCAGGGGGAAAGACGAGAAGCTCGGTTTTGGAGAGGTTGAGCTTGAGGAAGTGTAGCGACATCCAGTCTGAGATGTCATTTAGGAGGTGAGTGATGCGGGCGGAGATAGTGGGGGTGAGGTGAGGGGTGGAGAGGTAGATTTGGGTGTCGTCAGCATAGAGGTGATAGTTGAAGCCGTGAGATTGTATGAGTTTGCCCAGGGAGGAGGTGTAGATGGAGAAGAGAAGGGGTCCAAGGACAGAGCCTTGGGGGACCCCAACAGAGAGGGGGAGGGAGGGGGAGGTGGCACCATTGTAGGTGACACTGAAGGAGCGTCGGGATAGGTAGGATGAGAAAGGCATAGTGCCCCATCATTGGTATCAGTGGGAGGAATAGTGCCCCATCATTGGTATCAGTGGGAGGAATAGTGCCCCATCATTGGTGTCAGTGGGCAGAACAGTGCCCCATCATTAGTGTCAGTGGGAGGAATAGTGTCCCATCATTGGTATCAGTCGGAGAATAGTGCCCCATCATTGGTGTCAGTGGGAGGAATAGTGCCCCATCATTGGTGTTATTGGAAGGAAGAGTACCCCATCATTGGTGTCAGTGGGAGGAATAGTGCCCCATCATTGGTATCAGTGGGAGGAATAGTGCCCCATCATTGGTGTCAGTGGAAGGAATAGTGCCCCATCATTGGTGTTATTGGAAGGAAGAGTACCCCATCATTGGTGTTATTGGAAGGAAGAATACCCCATCATTGGTGTTATTGGAAGGAAGAGTACCCTATCATTGGTGCTATGAGAAGGAATAGTGCCCCATTATTGGTATCAGTGGGAGGAATAGTGCCCCATCATTGGTGTTATTGGAAGGAATAGTGCCCCATTATTGGTATCAGTGGGAGAATAGTGCCCCATCATTGGTGTCAGTGGGGGAATAGTGTCCCATCATTGGTGTCAGTGGGAGGAATAGTGCCCCATCATTGGTGTTATTGGAAGGAATAGTGCCCCTATCATTGGTATCAGTGGAGGAATAGTGCCCCATCATTGGTGTCAGTGGAAGGAATAGTGCCCCATCATTGGTATCAGTGGGAGGAATAGTGCCCCATCATTGGTGTTATTGGAAGGAATAGTGCCCCATCATTAGTGTTATTGGAAGGAATAGTGCCCCATCATTGATATCAGTGGGAGGAATAGTGCCCCATCATTGGTATCAGTGGGAGGAATAGTGCCCCATCATTGGTGTCAGTGGGAGGAATAGTGCCCCATCATTGATATCAGTGGGAGGAGTAGTGCCCCATCATTGGTGTTATTGGAAGGAATAGTGCCCCATCATTGATATCAGTGGGAGGAGTAGTGCCCCATCATTGGTGTTATTGGAAGGAATAGTGCCCCATCATTGATATCAGTGGGAGGAATAGTGCCCCATCATTGATATCAGTGGGAGGAGTAGTGCCCCATCATTGGTGTTATTGGAAGGAATAGTGCCCCATCATTGGTGTTATTGGAAGGAATAGTGCCCCATCATTGATATCAGTGGGAGGAATAGTGCCCCATCATTGGTGTCAGTGGGAGGAATAGTGCCCCATCATTGGTATCAGTGGAAGGAATAGTGCCCCATCATTGGTATCAGTGGGAGGAATAGTGCCCCATCATTGGTGTCAGTGGGAGGAATAGTGCCCCATCATTGGTGTTATTGGAAGGAATAGTACCCCATCATTGGTGTCAGTGGGAGGAATAGTACCCCATCATTGGTGTCAGTGGGAGGAATAGTACCCCATCATTGGTGTTATTGGAAGGAATAGTACCCCATCATTGGTGTCAGTGGGAGGAATAGTACCCCATCATTGGTGTCAGTGGGAGGAATAGTGCCCCATCATTGGTGTTATGGGAAGGAATAGTGCCCCATCATTGGTGCTATGAGAAGGAATAGTGCCGGATCATTGGAATCAGTGGAAGGAATAGTGCCCCATCATTGTGTAGTGCTACCTCTTCAGAGCCGCTGGCTTTGGGTCCCCCTAATTTCCTGCACAGCCAGGCAACACGCATTTTCCAGACTCAAGAAACAGTCCAGGGTATTTGGGGTTTTTTTTTGTTTTATTAGGGGTTAACAACTTGGATAGGGTAAAGAAGCTATGGGATGCCAAATTTGATTACAAAAACAGCAGAATAAACAGGTTTCCTGCTCTACAAACACTTGACTTGACTAGTCCCAGCCAGGACCATCACAGCTCGGTGTCCCCTGAGTGAATTTTTAGCAATGTGACGTGTAGGAGATCTTGGTCCCCTTGGTGTACAGAATTCCAGCCTACCTGGCTATGGTATCTGATCCCAGGACAAGGAATTAGGTAAGCTATGAACTGTCCCCTGGAGACTTGCCAAGAACCTGCATCCAGCAGACCTCTCCCTTCTAGGCTCTAGGGGTGTAGAGGAACCCACACTGTCCTTGTCCTGCAGCTGTGGATAGAACTGCTTTCAAGCATTTTAATGGAGCTGGTTCTTTGCAGGCTGTCCTTCCCCGGTGGACTTCAGAGCAATGCAGCCCTCTCTCTCAGCTTCTCTTCATCTTCTAGCCTCCAGATCTTCTCACAGCCGGCATCAATAGACTCTGAAGAAGCTACAAAAGATCTTCCCACAGCCAGCATCCAATAGACTCTCCAGCAGCTACAAGAGATCCCCCCCGGCAGCCAGCATCAATAGACTCTCCAGCAGCTACAAGAGATCCCCCCCGGCAGCCAGTATCAATAGACTCTCCAGCAGCTACAAGAGATCCCCCCCGGCAGCCAGTATCAATAGACTCTCCAGCAGCTACAAGAGATCCCCCCGGCAGCCAGCATCAATAGACTCTCCAGCAGCTACAAGAGATCCCCCCGGCAGCCAGCATCAATAGACTCTCCAGCAACTGCAAGCATTGCTCCCCCCCCCCTGGCAGCCAGCATCAATAGACTCTCCAGCAGCTACAAGAGATCCCCCCGGGAGCCAGCATCAATAGACTCTCCAGCAGCTACTATAGATTCCCCCCGGCAGCCAGCATCAATAGACTCTCCAGCAACTGCAAGCGTTGCTCCCCCCCCCCTGGCAGCCAGCATCAATAGACTCTCCAGCAGCTACAAGAGATCACCCCGGGAGCCAGCATCAATAGACTCTCCAGCAGCTACAAGAGATCCCCCCGGCAGCCAGCATCAATAGACTCTCCAGCATTGCAAGCGTTGCTCCCCCCCCCCCTGGCAGCCAGCATCAATAGACTCTCCAGCAGCTACAAGTGATCCCCCAGCAGCAGCATCAATAGACTATCCAGCAGCTACTAGAGATCCCCCCGGCAGCCAGCATCAATAGACTCTCCAGCAGCTACAAGAGATCCCCCCAGCAGCCAGCATCAATAGACTCTCCAGCAGCTACAAGAGATCCCCCCAGCAGCCAGCATCAATAGACTCTCCAGCAACTGCAAGCATTCTCCCCCCCCCCCGGCAGCCAGCATCAATAGACTCTCCAGCAGCTACAAGAGATCCCCCCGACAGCCAGCATCAATAGACTCTCCAGCAGCTACTAGAGATCCCCCCGGCAGCCAGCATCAATAGACTCTCCAGCAGCTACTAGAGATCCCCCCCGGCAGCTAGCATCAATAGACTCTCCAGCAGCTACAAGAGATCCCCCCGGCAGCCAGCATCAATAGACTATCCAGCAGCTACTAGAGATCCCCCCGGCAGCCAGCATCAATAGACTCTCCAGCAGCTACAAGAGATCCCCCCAGCAGCCAGCATCAATAGACTCTCCAGCAGCTACAAGAGATCCCCCCAGCAGCCAGCATCAATAGACTCTCCAGCAACTGCAAGCATTCTCCCCCCCCCCGGCAGCCAGCATCAATAGACTCTCCAGCAGCTACAAGAGATCCCCCCGACAGCCAGCATCAATAGACTCTCCAGCAGCTACTAGAGATCCCCCCGGCAGCCAGCATCAATAGACTCTCCAGCAGCTACTAGAGATCCCCCCCGGCAGCTAGCATCAATAGACTCTCCAGCAGCTACAAGAGATCCCCCCGGCAGCCAGCATCAATAGACTCTCCAGCAGCTACTAGAGATCCCCCCGGCAGCTAGCATCAATAGACTCTCCAGCAGCTACAAGAGATCCCCCCCGGCAGCTAGCATCAATAGACTCTCCAGCAGCTACAAGAGATCCCCCCGGCAGCCAGCATCAATAGACTCTCCAGCAGCTACTAGAGATCCCCCCGGCAGCTAGCATCAATAGACTCTCCAGCAGCTACAAGAGATCCCACCGGCAGCTAGCATCAATAGACTCTCCAGCAGCTACAAGAGATCCCCCCGGCAGCCAGCATCAATAGACTCTCCAGCAGCTACTAGAGATCCCCCCCGGCAGCCAGCATCAGTAGACTCTCCAGCAGCTTCTAGAGATCCCCCCGGCAGCCAGCATCAATAGACTCTCCAGCACCAGCAGCTACAAGAGATGCCCCCCCGGCAGCCAGCATCAATAGACTCTCCAGTAGCTACAAGAGATCCCCCCCAGCAGCCAGCATCAATAGACTCTCCAGCAGCTACAAGAGATTCCCCCGGCAGCCAGCATCAATAGACTCTCCAGTAGCTACAAGAGATCCCCCCCAGCAGCCAGCATCAATAGACTCTCCAGTAGCTACAAGAGATCCCCCCCAGCAGCCAGCATCAATAGACTCTCCAGCAGCTACAAGTGTTGCCCCCCCCCCCCCCCCCCGGCAGCCAGCATCAATAGACTCTCCAACAGCTACAAGAGATCCCCCCGACAGCCAGCATCAATAGACTCTCCAGCAGCTACTAGAGATCCCCCCGGCAGCCAGCATCAATAGACTCTCCAGCAGCTACAACATATCTTCAGCATAAATAGACTCTCCAGCAGCCAGCAACAATAGACCCCTCAATCAACAGTAGATCACTTTAGGAACATTTGAGCCCAATCAACAACAGATCCCCCACCAGCAACAATAGACCACCACACAAAGATAGATCCCCTTCAGTGACAACAGATCCCCCTGCACACCCCAGCACCCCTTTCCATTACATACATACAGTGCATTCCCCCACGTTCCCCCAGAAAAATATACCTGCCCATTATGAAGGGTTGCCTGCCCATTCATTTGAATTCTCTGACTTAATGCAACACACGTTAATGTGCAAAAAAAAAGGAGGGGGGCTTTAAAGCATCTTTTAAAAATTCTTGTACCCCGGACTTTTCTGCACTCCTCTGGACAGTTTGCAATGTCCTCATTATGGCCCATTTTTGTAGAAGTGTAAATGGGTCCTAATGCAGACATGACATCAGTTACTGTATATTACTTTGTTTTAAAAGTATGTATGCTGAGTAACGTGTCAGTGAAATACTCCCAGGTATTCATTACTTTACATCACAGATCACAGTACTCACTACGCAGAGTACACCTTGACAATGTCTTCATCTGCTTTTCTTTCCAGAAAGCAGGGGTGGACTGACCATTGGGGTACTCAAGCATTGCCCGAGGGCCGGGGTCAGTAGGGGGCCCCATGAGGCGCCCCTGGTACCTTTCATAGGCTTTTTTTGAGTTTGGGCAAGGACACAGGGGCCCTATGATCCCCTATTGCCCGGGGGCCCCATGTTTTGGGTGTGGTTTGAGTGTGGGTGAGGACACAGGGGCCCCATGTTCCCCTATTGCCCCATGAGTTGTCAGTCCGCCCCTGCCAGAAAGACAGAGCCATCTTTATTTAGGTATCATCCAGGGACACAAATGTCTGACACAGATCAGCCTCTGTTGCATCCTCTCATCTTGTGACTTGCTACAAAGATACAATGTTGTAGCCTGATCACGGGGGGAGGGGAGACTGAGGAAATGCTTCCTCCTACCTGCAGCAGACTGATGACATCATCCCAGCCTAGGCAAAGTCACTGACTGTAGCTCAAGGATGGCTTTTTATATACTGTTGCTGTATATCGGGACGTGTCAGGGACAGGGGCGTACTGACCATTCGAGCACTCGGGCACTGCCCGAGGGCCCGGGGTCAGTAGGGGGCCCCATGAGATGCCCCTGGTACCTTTTTCATAAGCTTTTGTGAGTCTGGGCAAGGACACAGGGGCCCCATGATCCCCTCTTGCCCGGGGGCCCCATGCGTTGTCAGTCCGCCCCTGGTCAGGGATGTATTCATGCAGAGCTGTAGAGGTAAAGGTCCACTTTAAAGCCATGACCGCAGCCTGCAAAGTCCTGACTGTGACCGGTGAAGGTCCTGATAACAGATGGAGCGAAGGTTGCAGCATGGATGTGCACATGGCCAGTCCAGGTTTGGGTGAGGAGGGAATAGGTGAACGAAGTTCATGAAGAGCGAATTACATTCACAACAGAAACACGCATTGTTCAGCCGTGCTGCACCCACCCCACCCCCAACCCCAGCCACATGAGCTCTATGATTCAGCAAATTTCCTGCCAGGATTTTATAATCCTCAGAAACACTATAACAGAAACAAACTAATAAAACAAAGAACAATAGGAAGGGGGAAACTACAGCAAAGTGCTGCTGTCACTGAACTTCCACTTAAAGGCATAGCTCACCTTTACCAACAAATGCCTCTGCAGATAGGGGGCGCCTGTAGATAGAAGCTATCTATGCAGCTGACCAAAGTTGGATAATGCCCTTGCAGGGCAGGTATACCTCCTGAAGACTGACAGAAAAACTCCAAGAGATGGCATCTCCCTGTCCTGCCTTGTTGCTAGGACATTGCTAAGACACTCCCAGCCATTACTGCTCACCTCCACCAATCACATGTTCGAACTCTCAAACACTGAGCTCAGAGCTACTGCGTCAAGGGAGAGAATGCGCATGTCAGGAGGTCTAAATCAGAGAAAGAGCTCGCTCCTCTGATGGTGGAGGTGAACGGTACCAGCTAGGAGTCACTTAGCAACGTCCTAGTAACAAGGCAGGATGAGATGATTAATTTTTCAGTCAGGCTTCAGGAGGTAACTAAATGGTCTACACCTCTAGCAAGGAAATGATTCAACTTTGGTCAACTGCTCCCGGCTCCACAGCCTGCAGACAATACCAGCCCTCCTGGCTGCTCTGAAGATTTCCCAGGACAAGGATAAAGGATTTGAAACCTTGCTACATATGGCAGTCTCTCCCCTTGTGAATCCCTGGGTGCGCTGATGTACTCACTCTGTCCTCCTTGCTCCCACTGCTATCAGGCAATGATCCTGTCCATACCAGGAACCTGAGCCAGCCCGAGTCCAGTCTGGAAGCAAAAGCCCCCCGTAGACCTAGGGGACCCCATCCAGGCCACTGACAGCCTCCTCAGCAATACACCTTCTACCCAACTCCCCTGCTAGCATGGCTCTTTCACATTAGTTGGTTAGCCTTATCACACTACCAGGGCCTCCAAGCCTGGGATTGGTCAGACTCCCATAAACATGCAGATTTAGGTCTCCACCCCTTCTGCCCACTGGCTTCTGGAAGATTCCATGGTCCTCCAGAACCAGGTGGAGGCGATTAGAGTCCCGATTAGAGTGCATGAAGGTAAAAAACCTTGATCCTTTACAATCATTTTAACTCTTATCTAAACAGTCTCGTTTCTGTAAAACAATACATTTATTACTAGCTCCATCTAGTTGTCAAATTTGGTATTGAAGGCAGGACAGGCATAATTTATCCCCCTGTAGGATGCAGAACAAGCTCCAAAGGACTCCTTGTCTATTTATCTATAGCTCCCTTCTAGCCAGCTAGGAGGAGCAAGACTCCAAGGAGGGATGAATAGCAGCCTGGGTGTGATAGCTAGCAGGGGTCAAATTATGATCAGAGCTGAGAGGCTCTGCAGACCAGCCCTCTGGAATTTCCCCCCCCACTCTAGAGCGTTGGAGGAAGGTCTAGAAGCAGTGGGTGGATCTGAGGAGTGACTGGTCTGTACTCTTGGAGCAGCGGTTCTCAACCTGGGGGTCGCGACCCCTTTGGGGGTCGAACGACCATTTCCCAGGGGTCGCCTAAGACCATCGGAAAACATATATTTCCGATGGTCTTAGGAACCGAGACACCGCTCCTCTGACTCAGGCGATGTGTGGGCGGGATGATACGCTGCTCCTGTCACCTGGCCACACCTCCGGGATCGCTCAGCAGCTCCGCCTCCTCGCCGCTGATTGGCCACCGGAACTGTAGCTCAGGAGAGGCACACAGGCGGCCAATCACCGGCGAGGAGGTGGAGCTTGGAGAGGAGGAGCCGAGCCGCAGCGCGCGTACATCAAAGAAGATCGAGGGAGCTGCCGGAGCGAGTGAAGAGGAGAGCGGCCAGAGAAGGAAGACAGCTGACAGGTAAGTGAGAGAGCGAGCCCAGGCTGGAGCAGGGGTCAGCAAAGTAAGTATCATTGGTGTCAGTGGGAGGAATAGTGCCCCATCATTTGTGTCACTAATACCAACGATGGGGCACTATTCCTCCCCCTACTGACACCAACGATGGGGCACTATTCCTCCCCCCACTGACACCAACGATGGGGCACTATTCCTCCCCCAACTGACACCAACGATGGGGCACTATTCCTCCCCCCACTGACACCAACGATGGGGCACTATTCCTCCCCCCACTGACACCAACGATGGGGCACTATTCCTCCCCCCACTGACACCAACGATGGGGCACTATTCCTCCCCCCACTGAAACCAACGATGGGGCAGTATTCCTCCCCCCACTGACACCAACGATGGGGCACTATTCCTCCCCCCACTGACACCAACGATGGGGCACTATTCCTCCCCCCACTGACACCAACGATGGGGCACTATTCCTCCCCCCACTGACACCAACGATGGGGCACTATTCCTCCCCCCACTGACACCAACGATGGGGCACTATTTCCCCCCCCCCCTGACCCCAATGATGGGGCACTATTCTCCCCTCCACCACACTGACATCAATGATGGGGCACTATTCCTCCCACTGACACCAATGATGGGGCACTATTCCTCCCCCCACTGACACCAACGATGGGACACTATTTCCCCTGACCCCAATGATGGGGCACTATTCTCCCCTCCACCACACTGACATCAATGATGGGGCACTATTCCTCCCACTGACACCAATGATGGGGCACTATTCCTCCCACTGACACCAATGATGTGGCACTATTCCTCCCACTGACACCAGTGATGGGGCACTACTCCCACTGACACCAGTGATGGGGCACTACTCCCCCCACTGACACCAGTGATGGGGCACTATTCCTCCCACTGACACCAATGATGGGGCACTACTCCCCCCACTGACACCAATGATGGGGCACTACTCCCCCCACTGATACCAATGATGGGGCACTACTCCCCCCACTGACACCAATGATGGGGCACTATTCCTCCCACTGACACCAATGATGTGGCACTATTCCTCCCACTGACACCAGTGATGGAGCACTACTCCTCCCACTGACACCAGTGATGGGGCACTACTCCCCCCACTGACACCAGTGATGGAGCACTATTCCTCCCACTGACACCAATGATGGGGCACTACTCCCCCCACTGACACCAATGATGGGGCACTACTCCTCCCACTGATACCAATGATGGGGCACTATTCCTCCCACTGACACCAATGATGGGGCACTATTCCTCCCACTGACTCCAACGATGGGGCACTATTCCTCCCACTGACACCAACGATGGGGCACTATTCCTCCCACTGACACCAACGATGGGGCACTATTCCTCCCACTGACACCAACGATGGGGCACTATTCCTCCCACTGACACCAACGATGGGGCACTATTCCTCCCACTGACACCAACGGTGGGGCACTATTCCTCCCACTGACACCAACGATGGGGCACTATTCCTCCCACTGACACCAGTGATGGGGCACTATTCATCCCACTGACATCAGTGATGGGGCACTATTCCTCCCACTGATACCAACGATGGGGCACTATTCCTCCCACTGACACCAGTGATGGGGCACTATTCCTCCAACTGACACCAGTGATGGGGCACTATTCCTCCCACTGACACCAGTGATGGGGCACTATTCCTCCAACTGACACCAGTGATGGGGCACTATTCCTCCCACTGACACCAGTGATGGGGCACTATTCCTCCCACTGACACCAGTGATGGGGCACTATTCCTCCCACTGACATCAGTGATGGGGCACTATTCATCCCACTGATACCAACGATGGGGCACTATTCCTCCCACTGATACCAATGATGGGGCACTATTCATCCCACTGACATCAGTGATGGGGCACTATTCCTCCCACTGATACCAACGATGGGGCACTATTCATCCCACTGACATCAGTGATGGGGCACTACTCCTTCCACTGACACCAATGACATGGCACTACTCCTCCCACTGCAAAATTACAGTTATGAAGTAGCAACGAAAATAATTTTATGGTTGGGGGTCACCACAACATGAGGAACTGTATTAAGGGGTCGCGGCATTAGAAAGGTTGAGAACCACTGTCTTGGAGGATCCTGGCCAATCCCCAACAGGAGGCTTGGCAAGGGGCCAGGACAACCTTTAAGAGTAACAGAGCCTGCTCAGCAGCAGGAGAATTTGAGTGGAAGATGTGAGATGTGAGGCTGAGAAGCAGGAGCCTGGGAGGGGGCCCAGATGGGAGAGGGGCTCACCTCCAGGTAGAAGGACATGGGAAGGCTGAAAACTTAGGACTTCCCCCGCCTCTTGAGATAGGACCACCTGTGTGTCAGGAAAGAAGCGGTCCAGCTAGAAGGCCTGGTAGCAGCCACCAACCCAACATCAAAACAGGAGAAGGACTGAGTACACCTGCACCCCCTGGGCCAGATAGGGGAAACAGGCACTGTAGTGGGAAGATGGATTAGCCTCCCACCCAGGACTGTTTCACTATCTACAGTCTGTGACAGACACCGGATTCCCTGCGCAAGGATTTCTCCAGACAGCTGGGTGAAGAAAAGGATTTATCTGGGGTCTGGGATGGTACTACAAGAGAGGTTGGCTAGCTCTCCAGAAGAGACTGATTGCTGTAACCACTGTACATAGTTCAAGAAGTTGTCCTCAGTTTCTCATTCCCATTGGGCATCCTGTACATCCCTTACCCTATCCAAGCTGAAATCCCCCTAATAAACATAAAAAAAACCAAGCTCAAAGACTGGTTACTGACTCCTGAATGCAAGTCGGTGTTCAAAGACGTGTTGCCTGGCTGCGCAGGACTATAGGAGGACCCAAAACTTCAGGAACTCCTAAGTGGGTAGTGCTACATATCTACATCCAGTGTGACAAAGGTGACAGACACAGGGTAATGCCAGGAGCTGGGGGTGGCCTTGGCTCTGTGATCCAAATGGTAATTGCATGTGCAAAGTTCAGAAATATGAATTTATTGGAAGACTGGAATCATAAATCTTGTATTTTCAGTGAGAACAAATTTAGAATGATGGCTATTAAAACTTGTTTGCTAAACATCACATTCACAAAACAATGGCCATAAAGAGTTGCCCTCTCCCCACATTTGCAGCTGTATTGGCCCCCACTTTTCTTAGAAGGCATTCCATGTGTAAGACTACCTTCCCAGGAGGAGGTTGGATGGGTGCTTCTGTTTCCCCCTAGTGATGACCCACCCTGAACCTGGAGCAGATAGACACCGACAAGCCTCGAACTGTGGAATGGCTTTATTGAAAAGCAGACAAAAGCCCTGTAAGGGAAGTGCAGGTTAGGTCATTCAAAATGGACAGTAGTAGACAGGGGCGGACTGACAACTCATGGGGCCCCTGGGCAATAGGGGATCATGGGGCCCCTGTGTCCTTGCTCAAACTCAAAAAAGCCTATGAAAAAGGTACCAGGGGTATCTCATGGGGCCCCCTATTGACCCCGGGCCCTTGGGCAGAGCCCGAGTTTTCAAATGGTCAGTCCGCCCCTGGTAGTAGAACAGTTACAACTACTGGCATAGGGAAGGTTGGACAAGAGAACCCTACGCAAAAGCCTTGTATGTTAAGTGACCTTTCTATGAGTCTCATTCCCTGACTAGCTACTGGCGAGAGGAGAATTAAATATTGTCCTGCTGGTGTTGGAGGCCTTTCCTACCTCTCATGATGGAACGCTCATTCTTTTAACAGAGAGTATTTGTAATCCACAGCTTAACGTAACAACACAGTCCCCTCGTGGCAGAACTCTTCTCAGAAGTAACTAGCAGCAAACAGCGTTGGCCAGTAGGCCTCTGACCACCCAGACGCAGTCTGCCCTTCGACATTCAGAATACATGAAGAACACCAAAAGGTGTTCAGTAGGGCTGAGTTCATGGCTCTGTGCAGGCCACTTGAGTTCCTCCACACCAAAACCCATTGTAACAGAACCGTCCCCAGACTGCACTTGGGTACTTCCGTTAGGACACCGCTTCCCTGTCCGAACTCCGACCACAGACACCACAGCAGACCATACAAGACTAGACACCAGTCTTGAAGTAAGCCAGGAAATAGACTACTTTATTTTAAAACAGATACAAGATATATACATTCAAGGGAACAACCCCCCCCCCTCCCTGCATAATGACACAGGGCGGGGCACTCTACCTTTAGTAACAAGAGACACACCAACAGACAGTTCCATCAGGAGGGAGGGCTGCTGGAAACACCCCCCACCAAGCCAATACACAAACACATACATCCCATAATAGTTTGCTCCCAAGCAAGACACACAATAGAACAATAGGATTCAACCACATGGCATCAAACTATCAACAACCCCCCCACCCCAATATTAGGACAGATCACCCTGTACCCCTAACAGGCACAGGGTGACTTACACATAAGAGGGATATGGGGAGCTGTGACAGGGGTCTCCCCACCCCTCCAAAGTGAGCTGTGTTCCATGGGCCCCCCCACCCAAAGTGACTCCCGTCACACCCATCAATCCATGTCTTTATGGAGCTGGCTTTGTACAGAGGGGTACAATCATGCTGGAACAGAAAGGGTATTCACCAAACTGTTACCACAAGTTTGGAAGAGCGCAAACCTGAATACCCCCAGCAGGAACAATTTTGTGTTGAGCCACATTCATAGCTGTGTTGGGCCACAGCTTGGTCACCACGGCTATAGTGCAGTTCTATTGAATGTTAGATTGTAGAATGACCTCTTCCAATCATTCTTTGGATTAACGTTCAGTCATGAAAGGGTTTTTACCTAGTCCTAGACACAATGAAATCCTGCAGACAGATTAAATAGAATATTATACCAGATGAGGGAAGATATTTTCACTTTGCATAAAATCTTAAGTCATCAATAGATTTTTATTAGGAGGATAAAGTGTCCTATGTTCTAGGCAGGGCCCGGCAATGAATGGGTTGAATTATAATCTGCGTACAACCCCCGCCCTCTGTGTGTCAGTCTCCAGTTTCATTCTTGGCTCACCGATTGTACACTGCCTGAAAACCTGAGCAAAGGTGACTCTCCTTTCCGAGTGTCACTCTTCTGTCCCACAGATCCCTGGAAGGTAAGGCTATCATCGGGACCGCTAATCTGCCATAGTCTGCAAACTGTACCGTAATCCGTTTATAATTCGAGGATCATGTTATGGTGACGTGGGACGGGTTGAGAATTTATGAGAAGTTAACCCTACATGAGGCCAGTAATTATCTACAAAGTCATAGGTAAAAGTTCAGTCAGATTTCCAGAGGTTACTTCCTGAAGACCCTTTTATTATCCTTTGTATCTCTCAACTCTCCATATATTTTATATCATTTCTTTCCAGGTCTTCTATTTCTCACTTCCTACGTCTCTCATTCCTATACTGCGCCATCCTTCACCAAAATTATTATTCCTGGATAATGTTCTCCTCAACAAATACATTGTGCAATGTGCTCCCGACATGTTTCGCCACCTACGTAACTTCATCAGGGGCCAGGGTGCTTTGGGAAAGTGTCATGGAACATATTTGGGTATATGATAGAACACCTATCAGTGAAACAGACCTTTTGCTAGACTTCATCCCTGATGAAGTCATTGATCATTTTTGGTCATTTACAGTCAACTGGGGGGCCAGGGAGCTGTCAGTTGTGGCGAGAGTCCATTAAAAGAGGTCATCACGTTTGTGTCGTTGAGATCGGCACTGGACTTTATTGACTCTGGATCTGCATTGCTGGACGTCGTGATTGATGGTGGATTTACTATGTCTTTTGTTTTTTTAATATAGAACATTTTCATGATGTGTGTGTTTATTTAGGTTCTGACCCCCCAAATCCCCACAACCACCAGTCCAGGGTTGTGGTTAAGAGGCCCTTGTTCTCATCAACATGATGTGTGTGTTTATTTACTATTTCATTTTTTTTGAAGGAGCAACCCTAGGGTACTATGCAGCCTTTACTCATTCATGTTGGGTGAGCTGGAAAGCTTGGGGTGTCTTTATTTTAAAGGGGGAATTTAGATACGTTCTGCCTCCCCAAATCCCCACAACCACCAGGCCAGAGTTGTGGTTACGAGGCCTTTGTTCTCATCAATACATAAACAGGTGGACACAGTGTCTTGCCATGAGACCTCCAAATACCCTCCCAATGTTGTTGGCATCTGGCCTGGGGGCTCAAGGATGGGGTTGCAAGCTGGCTGCACCACCCTATTCTGGCCAGCCAGGGTGCATGCTCAGATTTGGGTCAAGTATGTATTTTTGGCAGAAACCTATGCTTTTTTGGATTTCTTGACTTTTTTTTTTTACCAAATATTTTCATAACCATATGTGATCAATGATGTCACCCAGGTGGTGTACAATCAGAAGCATGAAAGAGATCAGAACTAAATTGGGCTTTTAGATAAGCTCCCCGCACAGACCGCCTTAACCATCAAGCCAGGGTTGTGGGGTAGAAGCCCTTGTCGTCATCAAGACATTAACATGGACCATGGTGCCTTGCCAGGGGGGTTCAAAGTACCCTCAGAATTTTGAGGGCATCTGGCTTTGTTTGGTTCCAGGGGGAAGGTGTGTTCATGCTCGCTGCACCTCCTCTTACTGACCAGTTAGGCTGTATGGGTCTGGTATGTATTTTGGGTGAAGGGGAACCCTACTTCATTTTTAATTTTTGTATACTTTTTGTTTTTTGCTGGGTGACATCATTGACCATATATGTTGATGATGATCAATGATGTCACCCAGGATCCCCCAGAAGAAAGTCTGGAGATGGGAACTGTCATTTAGCAGCAAGGTTTTTTTTTGGTATTTTATTTAAATAATTTTGCATTGGTGCATGCACCCCACCCACCCCCTGGAAGTGCCCAGCTCCCCATGCCATTTGTTTGACATTTGCTCACCTATCAACCTTGAAAATGTCCAGAACTGATCTTGAAAATTTGCCTCCTATTGCTTTCAATGGGGTTTGCATTCATGTTTGCGCTTGGCAGAGCTGATGATGAGTTTGCCAAATCACCTGTAAAGCAAACACAAGCACTTTCAGTCATTATTGATTACAAAGGTGACAGCCAGACGTGGCGTAATGCTAGGAGCTGGGTGCCGGGTGGGTACTATGATGAAAAAGATAATTACATGAGTAAGGTTCACAGTTATCAATATAATGGAACACTGTTATCGGAAATCTTGCATTTTGAGCGATTACAGATTTTGAGCTATTTTTTGGCATTTACCTGTAACACACTTTTACATACCTTTCAAAGCTGTGCATTGATTATTGTATTTCTGTAAATACCCCTCTGTGCTGGTCATACATCAAAAAATGGCTTCCATACAGGGGCGGACTGACCATTTGGAAACTCGGGCACTGCCCGAGGGCCTGGGGTCAGTAGGGGGCCCCATGAGATGCTCCTGGTACCTTTTTCATAGGCTTTTTTGAGTTTGGGCAAGGACACAGGGGCCCCATGATCCCCTATTGCCCGGGGGCCCCATGAGTTGTCAGTCCGCCCCTGCTTCCATACTTATAGACCTGGATTATTTATGCAACAAATGAAGGGCAGCAAAAATCCAGAATTGTTATCCTAGCTGGAATGGAAGGACAGTTAGCACTTTCAGAGTGAGAGGTCAGTAATGTCTGACTGCATTATTTACTTATGACAGGTTTCCTTTAAAGTCATATTTATAAATAAAATAAAATGAACCTGCAAATGAATAAAGTTTCCACTGCCTGGTGTGTTCATTCTTAGTCTCTATTAAAGTCTATATTTTAAAATATATATATTTTTTAAATGTATTCTTCAGATTTTTTTTAACATATAAAAAAGTCATTTTAACATATATTTTTACATATATTTGTAAATGCATTCCAAAAATGTAGATTTGTATTTTTAAAGACATACAGTATATTTGATATATATTTTTAAAAATATGTTTTATATATTTTGTAATAAAACCGCATTTCAACATACAATATATACAGTTGTGTTCAAAATAATAGCCGTCAGACATCACTAACCGGATCAATCACTGTTTTTGGTGGAAATAATATTTCTACATGGCAAATAATTTCCTAGCAGGTGTAGTAGAGTAATAGAAATCCAACAGACCCAACAGTCATGACATGCATGCTGCTGATTCTGTGTCATTGAATCACTCATTGAAAGGGGCGTGTTCAAAATAATAGCAGTGTGGAGTCCTATTAGTGAGGTCATTCATTCTTTGATAAACAGGTGGCAATTATTGCCCTTATTTAAGGAAGGAAGGCAGCAAATGCTGGACATGCTGGTTACAGTGCATTTCTCTCTGAAATTCTGAGGAAAATGGGTCGTTCCAGACATTGTTCAGAAGAACAGCGTACCTTGATTACAAAGTTGATTGGAGAGGGGAAAACATATAAAGAAGTGCAGAAAATGATCGGCTGCTCAGCTAAAATGATGGCAAATGCTTTAAAATGGCAACCAAAACCTGAAAGACGTGGAAGAAAGCAAAAAACTACATTGGAATGGATAGAAGAATAGCCAAAATGGTGCGGACTCAGCCAACAATCAGCTCCAGGAAGATGAAAGAAGGTGTGATGTTCCCTGTGAGGACTGTTACAATTAGAAGACGCCTATGTGAAGCCAAGCTATCTGCAAGAAGTCCCCGCAAAGTCCCACTGTTGGAAAAAAGACGTGTGCTGAAGAGGTTACAATCTGCCAAAGAGCACATTGACCGGCCTAAAGAGAAATGGGGCAACATTTTGTGGACTGATGAAAGTAAGATTGTTCTTTTTGGGTCTAGTGGGCGGAGACAGTTTGTCAGACGACCCCCAAACACTGAATTCAAGCCACAGTACACTGTGAAGACCGTGAAGCATGGTGGTGCAAGCATCATGATATGGGGATGTTTCTCATACTACGGTGTTGGGCCTATTTATCACATACCAGGGATCATGGATCAGTTTGAATACATCTGAATACTTGAAGAGGTCATGCTGCCTTATGCTGTAGAGGAAATGCCCTTGAAATGGGTGTTCCAACAAGACAACGACCCCAAACACACCAGTAAACGTGCAACATCTTGGTTCCAGACCAACAAGATTGACGTTATGGAGTGGCCAGCCCAATCCCCGGATCTTCATCCAATAGAAAACTTGTGGGGTGACATCAAAAATGCAGTTTCTGAGGCAAAACCAAGAAATAGAGAAGAACTGTGGAATGTGGTCCAATCATCCTGGGCTGGAATACCTGATCACAGGGGCCAGAAGTTGGGTGACTCCATGCAACACAGATGTACAGCAGTTCTCAGAAACAGTGCGACTACAACCAAATATTCATGAAGTCATTCAAAGGAAAGCAAAATCTTCCAACATTTCTCAGTTTATATAGTGAATGTTTGAGTTTGTAAAGAAGAATACAAACACTGCTATTTTTTTTGAACCGTCTAATATTCACTTTTCTTCCATTTTTTTAGAGGAACAACACAAATTTAATGTATTTTTCTTCATGTTTTGATTTGGAATAGAATGTGTCGTGTTCCCAATGCATTTGTGTGGATGGAAATAAAAGCAATTAGAAGGATTTTCAGCTTTATTCACTTTTTTCAACACACTGCTATTATTTTGAACACAACTGTATATATATTAATTGAAATATATTTTGAAATATATTGAATATGGCCAAAATTGTAGTATTTCAAATATATTTTTCCTCCATGTGGGTGGGCTTAGACCGTCTGGATAGAGGAGTTGTGAAGTATGCACTAAAGGCTCGTTCTGATTGCCAATCCAACAGTTCATTTTTCTAAACAGGGTCACTTTAATGGTCAATGAGATGAGCTCAGTTACAGAGTCTAATATTTTCAGTGAGGTCATGGTATACCAGAAGCAGAGTCTGTAGAGAACAAATATGGCTGCCCCCATCTACACATATAAGTACAAGCTATAGATGGAAACAAGCATTTTAAATAATGAACATACACTGACAAAATAATCTGCATTAAGCGTATATCATTCTCATATATCTCAATAAATATAAAAAAAATAATAAATTATTGTTCCCCTTTTAAACTTTCTAGGCTTTGATGACTTTCAAGGTGTTTCGTTGGACCAGTGAATAGCACAGCACACAATGCCTCTTCCTAACATTTCCCCAGAAGTCTTGGAGTCACTTAAACACCCCCCACTGATATGGGTGGACGGGATGCCCACCATCGGTCCTTTTGCAGCCAACTGGGACAACGTTGTGAAATTCCAGGCCCGAGAAGATGATCTGCTGATAGCCACCTATCCAAAATCCGGTGAGGACAGAAATAAGAAATGTGGCCGTAGTGGGCCATCTATGAAAAATAAATACAAATTGAATACATTTAAGAGACAAAGGTGCAAACACAAACTTACACTTTAAATCATTTTCCAAGACAAATATTCTTTAATTCTGGGTGGTTCTAAAATAGTGGCCATAATGAGGTGTTTTACTCTCTGTGCAATCTGGCAAATTTTCATTAGGATGTTTGGTGAACAAATGTTCTTTTATTCTAGGCCAGGGGTCTCCAAACTTTCTAAACAAAGGGCCAGTTTACTGGCTTTCAGACTTTAGGGGGGCCGGACTGTGGCCATTGTCCTGCATCATTGGAATGAAACAATGCATCTTTGGCATTGGGGGGAGGAATAGTGTCCTATTCTTGGTGTAAGTTGAAGAAATAGTGACCCATCTTTGGTGTCAGTGGGAAGTATGGTGCCCCATTCTTAGTGTCAGTGGGAGGAATTAGTGCCCAATTGCAGGTGTCAATGGGAGGAATAGTGCCCCATCGTAGGTGTCAATGGGAGGAATAGTGCCCCATCGTAGGTGTCAATGGGAGGAATAGTGCCCCATCGTAGGTGTCAATGGGAGGAGTAGTGCCCCATTGTAGGTGTCAATGGGAGGAATAGTGTCCCATCGTAGGTGTCAATGGGAGGAATAGTGCCCCATCATTGTTGTCAGTGGGAGGAATAGTTCCTCATCGTAGGTGTCAATGGGAGGAATAGTTCCCCATCGTAGGTGTCAATCAGAGGAATAGTGCCCCATCGTAAATGTCAATCAGAGGAATAGTGTCCCATCATTGGTGTCAATGGGAGGAATAGTGCCCCATCGTAGGTGTCAATGGGAGGAATAGTGCCCCATCGTAGGTGTCAATGGGAGGAATAGTGCCCCATCACTGGTGTCAGTGGGAGGAATAGTGCCCCATCATTGGTGTCAGTGGGAGGAATAGTGCCCCATCATTGGTGTCAGAGGGAGGAATACAGCCCCATCATTGGTGTCAGTGGGAGGAATAGTGCTCCATCATAGGTAGCAGTGGGAGGAATAGCGCCCCATCATTGGTGTCAGTGGGAGGAATAGCGCCCCATCATTGGTGTCAGAGGGAGGAATAGCGCCCCATCATTGGTGTCAGTGGGAGGAATAGTGCCCCATCATAGGTAGCAGTGGGAAGAATAGTGCCTCATCGTAGGTGTCAATGGGAGGAATAGTGCCCCATCGTAGGTGTCAATCGGAGGAATAGTGCCCCATTGTAGGTGTCAATCGGAGGAATAGTGCCCCATTGTAGGTGTCAATCGGAGGAATAGTGCCCCATCGTTGGTGTCAATCGGAGGAATAGTGCCCCATTGTAGGTGTCAATTGGAGGAATGGTGCCCCATCATAGGTGTCAATGGGAGGAATAGTGCCCCATCATTGGTGTCAATTGGAGGAATAGTGCCCCATCGTAGTTGTCAATCAGAGGAATAGTGTCCCATCGTAGGTGTCAATGGGAGGAATAGTACCATAGTACCCCATCATAGGTGTCAATGGGTGGAATAGTGTACCATCGTAGGTTGCAATCGGAGGAATAGTGCCTGTTGTTGATATCAGTAGCAGGAAATATGCCCCCTTGTTGGTGTCAGTGAGAGGAACAGTGTCTTGTATCAGTGGGAGAAAAAAGTGTCCCAAGGGCCAGATAAGGGCAAGCAAAGGGCCGCATCTGGCCCCCATGCCGTAGTCCGAAGACCATTGTTCTAGGCAGTAGAAATATATGGCATCATGACCACTAGATGGAGCTGAGGAGCGCAGGAAATAAATATGTCTTTGTAACAAGAGATACAATGTAACAGTTACTTGGGTACATTTATTTGATAATTATGTCTAGTGATCTCTAGGGTTGTTACATTGTATCTCTTGTTACAAAAACATATATGCAGTATGTTCCTCAGCTTCATCTAGTTGCCATAATGCAGTATTTTACTTTCTCTGCAAATTGGGAAAAAGCAAATGATCATTTAGGCTACTTTCAATTCTGAACAAACATCCTTTTTATTTTTGTCAGTAGTGAAATACCACATTATGGCCAATAGATCGATCTAGATCTAAATGGCTGTCAGATCGCTAGAGGGAATTATCAAATAAATATACGAAAAGAATTGTTAGATCGATGTACAGTATGTGTTTCTTATGCTCCTCGGCTCCATCTACTGGCCATAATGTAGTATTTTTCTACTGCCCAGAATAAAAGAACCTTCATTCAGAAGACAAGGCCTAATGAACATTCGTTTTCGCCCAATTTGCACAGAATGATTTGGTGGATGGCCATGCACATTTTTAATAAATGTACCCTTTAATATGTCTAATATCTTCAGGGACCACATGGGTGAGCAAGATAGTCGATCTCATCATGAATGGGGGAGACATGAAGAAGAGTCAGAAAGGAGCGATATTTGAGCGAGTGCCCTTCTTGGAGAGCGCAGGACCTGGAATCACCTCAGGTATCTTTCCATACCGAGTTAAAACAACAAAGTGTAAAAGCACGCAATTGTCTGAAACCGCTTTGTATGCTGTACATCACAGGATAGTCTTGTCTCCCGAATTTGTTATTTTCAGTATTCCTTCTAATTTTTTTTTTCTTCCAGCAACTGAAACACTGGACAAAATGGACCCACCACGTGTGATTAAGACCCATCTCCAGGCTGAGGTTCTTCCCAAGAGCTTCTGGGAAAAGAACTGCAAGGTCTCCTCATCTGATTTGAGTATCTGATGTACTTTGTATTTTTGAATTTGTTTAGTTTCTGGGTTAGTTATTAGTCAACACACAACCACAACATGAGTACTGGTCTTGACGAATGTAGCTTTGTGCAAGCTTTTACTAGGCATCAGTAAGCTTTAAGTGAGCTTCAAGCTCCTCTAAAACCTGGAACATTTAATCTCAATAAAGTGAATCTAAACTTTTTTTTCATAGTTTGGAAGGGTTAAACCCATGTCAGCTTTTTCGTCCTGTCAGGGGATACTTTCCTCCACTTCCTGTATCAAAAGCACAACAGGAACCAATTAGAATCTGATACAAAATAGGAAAAGTCCTCTCTTAGACAATAATCATAGGCTACCCTATTGTTCCCATCCACCTCCGTTTTCCAAGGACAGTCCCCATTTTGAGGGGCCTGTCCCAAGCAATCAAGCATCCTCCATGATGTTCCCAGTTGTGGTGGTGTACCTGGAAAAAGAGGGGTCCTCATTGCGTAACACCACTTGAAGGGTGGCCTGGTGTGGCCGCCTGTGATAGGTAGTGTGGCAGAAGTGTGCCGAGTGCTGGAACATTATCTTCATTCCAGAACCACTGAAAGAAGCCAAAACTGTTGAATTCTAATCCCTTCGGACTGGGAGAGTGCTTGGCATGGGAGGATGTGGTCAGGTAAAACACAATGAACATTGCTGGGAGGGGGATATTCTTACAGCCAGCCACTGACTGCCAATGCTGAGGGGTTAACATCCCTACCACTGACCACCAATAGAGGGGGGATTATTGCAGCCATTTACACCATGCTGGTGGTTACTAATGCTGCCAATAACACCAATGTCGGAGCTCAGTTTACTCCCATACTACAAGCCATACACCATGATGTGTCACCCACTTTATTGGTCATGCTCCTAGCTGTTGGGCTCCTAGGTGTTCTTCTTGATACCTTCAAGGTGTTCCTCCTGACTAGGCATGCTGCTTCTTATTTGAAACTTGTTAGCTTTGTCTTTATACCCTTTGCCTCTTGTTCCAAAAATCTTTGACCTATTGTCTAAGGGCTTGCTAAAAATGGAGGTATGATTTTGTGGGTGTGCCTACAAATCAGGATGTGGCTATGCAGGTGCAGCTAAAAGTGGGTATGGTCAGTAGGGTGTCTCCAGATTTTGTTTTGAAAATATGGTAACCATAGGTTTCCTCCATGGCAAGATCTGAATTAAAAATGACCAGACTGGTGCTGGTGAGTGGTTTATCGGCTTCAAGAAAGCTTCCCAGTTTAGCATGTAAAGGGTAATACTAAGCAAGGCTCAAGTATGAGGCTTTAACAATAGATCTGTCTTCCTCAGTCTTGAGAATGCAACAATTGCATTTCTACGTGACATTTCTTACTTTGGAAACAGAAGTGTAAAAGTAATTCCCATCTTTTTCTAGATGATCTACATAGCTAGGAATGCAAAGGATGTAGCGGTATCGTACTATCACTTCTACAGAATGGCCTATGGACATCCAGAGCCTGGGACATGGGATGAATATCTAAATACCTACATGGAGGGCAATGGTACGTGAGTCAGTAGTTGGTCTTTTAGAAAATGGTAGTTCCCAAGAAATGTCCATGTTCTGTATCATGGAATGGGTAGACTGGTAAACATGCTTATACGTTTCGGAGACTTTTGCAATGTTTTGTTACTTTCTTTCATGGCCATTCTCTCAAACTTGTGTTTGCTTTGTCTGGCAGTTGCTTTTGGATCATGGGCCAAACATGTGAAGGGCTGGTGGGAGATGAGGAAAAAACACAGGCTATTGTACCTGTTCTACGAGGACATGTTGGAGGTAACGTGACTTTGCTTGCTATCATTTGGAGAGCTCTTGACAGATAAGAAGAAATTGAATCTTATTGACTCTCCCCGAACCTCTTTGGTTAGGATCCAAAACGTGAGATCCGAAAGGTGATGAAGTTCATGAATCAGGAACTTCCTGAAGAGATTGTTGAAAATATACACAAGAACACTTCCTTCCAGGCTATGAAGGACAACCCCATGGCCAACTATAGTACCTTCCCATTCATGGATCACTCAATATCCCCGTTTATGAGGAAAGGTAAGAATTAGCAATCTTCTATACATACTGTAGCTTTTCATTTTCCCTCTTCTTTATTATACAAGTATTGGCACAATCAACAACAAAATTCCAAATTTAAGTGTGTGCATTACAAAGAGTGGAAACTTTTTCTTGTGTCCACATACAAAAAAAACATTATAAATAATTTTAAAAGAATTGTTATTTGCATCAAAACCTATATAAAGATGATATGGGTGTAGGGATGCTAACTATCCTGGATTTGCTGGAGCAGTCCTACATCTTGGTCCTCTGTCCTGGTGATGTTGTGTCCCGGGCCATGCCCCATGATCAAAGCATCAACCTTGTGAAGTAGCTCAAAAAGGGATTAACTGGGTTTGGGGATTCGAGTGGGAAGTATCTAGGTGGAACCAACTAGAAAAGTGGGCGTGGTAGGCAATCCTCACAGATTAAGACGTGTGGTCTGGGCGTGATTTGTGCACACCCACCCAGAATGTTGTTGGGCAAACTTTAGACTGTGGGCAGGGTTAACAGTGTCCCAGGATCTAGCACCATAATGTTTCTAAGTATGCATTTGCAGTCCCCAATGATACCTCACATGACATCTCTTTCCACCCTCAAGGAATTTTTGGTGACTGGAAGAACCAATTCACCGTAACCCAGAACGAGATATTTGACGACTATTACCAGAGGGAAATGTCTGACACGGATCTCACCTTCCGTATGTAACAAGGAACCAATTAGAGCTACAACTCTGGACCAGAACCACCATCTGCAAACCCAGGTCAGGAACCATCATCTGGAAACCCAGGACCAGAACCACCATATGCAAGCCCAGAACTACCATCTGTAAACCCAGTTCAGGGACCATCATCTGTAAACCCAGGACCAGAACAACCATAGGCAAGCCCAGAACTACCATCTGCAAACCCAGGTCAAGAACCATCATCTGGAAACCGAGGACCAAAACCACCATCTGTAAATATTGAGCTCTTTGGAGCAAACTTCAGATTTTCATGGACTTTTAAGACAAAATAATGATGCAAGAGACCTTTACAAGAAATGTTGGACTCTTTCTGGATGTTATAAATTGTATGATGGTAAATAAGAACTATGGTCTAATGAAAAAATAACAGGTTGTTTTTTAAGAAAAAAACTTTACAAAAAACTGAAAAGTTTTTTTTTCTTTACTTTGAATGAGAGAACAGTTGAGGTAGTGAGCAAATTCAGTCATAAACCCAAGTGATGGGTTTCCATGCCTTCACAACACCGTGCTGGTTGGCAGCCTAGACCATGCAAGAGCAGAGCAAGTTCCCTTTGCAACTCTCTCGGGTTCCAAGCTTTCCATGCGAAATGCCAGTGGAGTAGAAAATGCCCCAAAATCAGTGGGAGTAAGAAAATTACATAGTGCTTGAGGTCAGTTGGAGAAGGAATAGTGCCCCATCGTTGGTGTCAAGGGGAGGAATAGTGTTCCATCATTTGTGTCAGCGGAAGCAATAGTACCCCATTGCTGGTGCCAGTGGAAGGGATGGTGCCCTATTTTTGGTGTCACTGGAAGGAATAGTGCCCTTCTTTTTGGTGTTAGGGGAAGGAATAGTGCCACATCATTGCTGTCAGTGAAAGGACTAGTGCTCCATTGTTGGTGTCAGTGGAAGGAATAGGGCCCTGTTGTTGGTGTCTGTGGGAGGAATAGTGCACCATTACTGGTGTCAGTGTAAGGAATAGTGCCCCATTGTTGGTGTCAGTGTAAGGAATAGTGCCCCATTGTTGGTGTCAGTGTAAGGAATAGTGCCCCATCGTTGGTGTCAGTGGAAGGAATAGTGCCCCATCACTGGTGTCAGCAGAAGAAATAGTGCCCATCATTGATGTCAGTGGAAGGAATAGTGGCCCATCGTTGGTGCCAGTGGGAGGAATAGTGCCCCAGTAGAAGGAATAGTGCCCCATCATTGGTGTCAGCAGAAAGAATAGTGCCCATAGTTGGTGTCAGTGGAAGGAATAGTGCCCCATCATTGGTGTCAGTGGAAAGAATAGTGCCCCATCGTTGGTATCAGTGAAAGGAATAATGACCCATTGCTGGTGCCAGTGAAAATAATATTGCCGCATCATTGGTGTCAGTGGGAGGAATAGTGCCCCATCACTGGTGTCAGTGGGAGGAATAGTGCCCCATCATTGGTATCAGTGGGAGGAATAGTGTCCCATCATTGGTATCAGTGGGAGGAATAGTGCCCCATCATTGGTATCCGTGTGAGGAATAGTGCCCAATCATTGGTGTCAGTGGGAGGAATAGTGCCCCATCATTGGTATCAGTGAGAGGAATAGTGCCCCATCATTGGTATCAGTGGGAGGAATAGTTTCCCATCATTGGTATCAGTGGGAGGAATAGTGCCCCATTGGTGTCAGTGGGAGGAATAGTGCCCCATCATTGGTATCAGTGGGAGGAATAGTGCCCCATCATTGGTATCAGTGGGAGGAATAGTGCCCCATCATTGGTATCAGTGGGAGGAATAGTGCCCCATCATTGGTATCAGTGGGAGGAATAGTGCCCCATTGGTGTCAGTGGGAGGAATAGTGCCCCATCATTGGTGTCAGTGGGAGGAATAGTGCCCCATCATTGGTATCAGTGGGAGGAATAGTGCCCCATCATTGGTGTCAGTGGGAGGAATAGTGCCCCATCATTGGTGTCAGTGGAAGGAATAGTGCTTCGTTGTTGCTGTTAATGGAAGGAATAGTGCCCCATCATTGGTGTCAGTGAAAGGTTTCCAAAAAAAAAAAAATAATACTGTTGCTGTATATAGGGATGTGTCAGGGTGTGAACCGGGGGTTAAAGTCATGACCGCAGCCTGCAAAGTCCTGACTGTGAACGGTGAAGGTCCTTGTAACAGGAGACGTTCAGATGGAGCGAAGGTTGCAGCATGGATGTGCACATGGCCAGTCCAGGTTTGGGAGAGGAGGGAATAGGTGAACGAAGTTCATGAAGAGCGAATTACATTCACAACAGGAAAATGCATTGTTCAACCGTGCTGCACCTACCCCACCCCCCACCCCAGCCACATGAGCTCTATGATTAAGCAAATTTCCTGCCAAGATTTTATAATCCTCAGAAACACTATAACAGAGACAAACTACTAATACAAAGCAGAGCAAAGAACAATGGGAAGGGGGAAACCACAGCAAAGTGCTGCTGTCACTGAGCTTCCACTTAAAGGCATAGCTCACCTTTACCAACAAATGCCTCTGCAGATAGGGGGCGCCTGTAGATAGAAGGTAACTGTGCAGTTGTCCAAAGTTGGATAGTGTCCTTGCTATAGGTGTACCTCCTGAAGACTGACAGAAAAACTCCTAGAGGTGGCATGGGGCAGCACAGTGGCTAAGTGGGTAGCACTCCTACCTGGCAGTACTCGGGTTGTTGGTTTGAATCCCAACCATGGCACCACCTGCCTGGAGTTTGCATGTTCTCCCTTTGCTTGCGTGGGTTTCCTCCGGTTACTCTGGTTTCCTTCCATACTCAAAAGACATGCTGGGGGGTTAACTGGCTCCTGTCTAAATTGGCCCTAGTATGTGTATGTATGAAGGTGAGTTAGGGATCTCTGTACACCCCTTGAGGGTTGGGGACTGAGACGACCTTAAAGAACTTCATCAGAGCTGAAACAACTAATCGAATATGAAAATAGTTTTACAGTCTGGTTCAAAAGATGTCATCATATTGGGAACTGATGTCATAGACACGGCCAGCCCTGAACTATCCAGCCTTCCATTCAGGGGCGGACTGACCATTTGAGCACTGGGGCACTGCCTGAGGGCACGGGGTCAGTAGGGGGCCCTATGAAAGGGGCAAGGACACAGGGGCCCCAGGATCCCCTATTGCCCGGGGGCCCCATGAGTTGTCAGTCCGTTCCTGCTTCCATTCATATATGAAATACAATGCCCCCAGTCCCCCCCCCTTCCCCTCCCCGGGTAACAAATGCCTGAGCTGGAAGATTTATCCAAAGTCCTAGAGACTAAGTCTGGAGGAAACAATAGGAGCATGCAGCTCCCCTCCGGGAATCCATAGCAACTGGTGGCCCTGGACCTCTCAGAAGACGCCTTCTTCTTTATGTTGTAACTGGATTACCATGGGATTGACTACTTGATCGCACAATTGCCACATAGCTAACTGCAGCTTGTAAACACTGTAATCCTTAAAGCACAACTCCAGCCACAAATGTCAACAGAAAAATGAGTAGCTCATTAAAAGACAAAATAAGAAAACACAAATATTTGTCTTCAATTTAGAGATTTCCCCACAGCATCTTTTTCTGCCACTATGTGTCCTCAGTCTGATGGCCAACATCATTCAACCCCTGGGCCTGCCCCCCTATCTCTGTGTCACTTTGCTCTCTCCTCCAATCAGCATGCTTTTTCTCAGTACATGAGCTGATTGGCTTTTCGTACTGCTTCTTTGTGTCACACTCCAACACTTCAAGATATTAACAGCAGTTAGCGAAAACACAAAAAAAAATTTGCATCAAGATGACCAGGAGAGCAAGCAATCGGTTGGTTCTCTGTCATCCAGTGTAGTCTCAACTGATGTCCCTTTTGTCTTTGAGTACTCTTATTGGCTCCTCTAATCATCCAAAGCCATTCTTAGTTTATTTGGATTTCTCCAGCTGTAGGATGGTCCTGTAGGATGGTCCTGTAGGATGGTCAGTGCCTCATTCCAAAGCCCATTTATCCCTTTCGTCTTTGGGTTCTCTCAATGGCTTATCTAACCATCCTTCTTTTTGGACCGTGATCTGGGTCTGTCCTGTTGTAGGATGTCCAAAGCATCTATCCAAAGCCCATTTATCCCTCTCATCTTTGTGGACCTTCAGTGCCTCCTCTAACAATCCTTTGCTTATCTCTATGATCTAGATCTCTTCTGTTGTAGAATGTCAGTGCCTCCTTCCAAAACCCATTTATCCCTTTCATCTTTGGGAGTTCTCGATGTTTCTTCTAACAATTCTTCCTGTTGTAGGATGTCTAGTGCCTCCATCCAAAGCCCATTTATTCCTCTCGTCTTTGGGTACTCTCAGTGGATCTTCTAACCATCCTTTGCTTTTCTCTATGATCTGAATCCCTCCCATTGCAGGATGGTCAGTGCCTCCATCCAAAGTCCTCTCATCTTTGAGTACCCTTAGTGACTCTAACAGTCCTATTCTTTTCTCTCTGGTCTGAATTCCTCCAGTTGTAGGATAGTCAGTGCCTCCTTCCAAAACCCATTTATCCTTCTCGTCTTTGGGCACTCTGATTGGCTCTTCTAACATCCTTCGTTTCTCTCTATGATCTGGATCTCTTCTTATATAGGATGCCCAGTGCCTCCATCCAAAGGCCATTTATCCCTCTCATCTTTTGGTACTCTCAGTGGTTCTTCTAACAATCCTTTGTTTTTCTCTGTGATCTGGATTACTCCTGTCATAGGATGCCCCATGCCTCCATCCAAAGCCCATTTATCCTTCTCATCTTTTGGTACTCTCAGTGGTTCTTCTAGCAATCTTTCACTTTTCTCTATGATATGGATTCCTCCTGTTGCAGGATGGTCAGTGCCTCCATCCAAAGGTCATTTATCCCTCTCATCTTTTGGTACTCTCAGTGGTTCTTCTAGCAATCCTTTGTTTTTCCCTATGATCTGGATTCCTCCTGTCATAGGATGTCCAGTGCCTCCATCCAAAGCCCATTTATCCCACTTGTCTTTGGAAACCCTCAGTGGCTCTTCTAACCATCCTACACTTTTCTCTATGATCTGGATCCCTCCTGTTGCAGGATGGTCAGTGCCTCCATCCAAAGCCTATTTCTCCCTGTAGCAGGAGAGATGTCCCATAAGTCGCACATCATGAAGAACGCACTGTGGAAGAGTGTGTGGCAGTCTCAACTCCAGCCAGGCCATGCCTCCAATGTGTTTCACTCCGCCCCTCTGGGATTAATTATGGCCCATTTATCTCTCTCATTTTTCTGTGCTCTTAGTGGTTCTTCTAACATTCCTTTTCATTTTTCTGTGATCAAAATTCCTCCTGTTGCAGCATGATCAGTGCCTCCATCCAGAGCCCATTTATCCCTCTTGTCTTTCTAGCAATTCCTGAACTTTCCCATGGAACCTTTCCAACAGGATCCCATTCACCCTTCCTCCTCACAGCAAAATAAACTCTTCCATGATTTCTCAGACTTCAGTGTCATTCATTGAAGGAGATCCTTGTCTGCCCAGTCCCCCTTTCGTGACCCTCTAACATATTTACATGACCAAAATTCCTGCACCCCCAAGAGAATAATCTACATGCCAATAGGATTAAAAGATGATCTATGGTACTCATGTGCAAAAAAAGCTTTACAGGAGAGAGGAATGTATAAAAAAATGGAACAATTGCTAACCAAACATTGGCAAATCCAATGGCCACTTTTCAGCATCTTGATACCTAATAGAAATTATTTATTTCAGGTACTTATATAGCACCGCCAGTTTACGCAGCGCTTTACATATATATTGTACATTCACATCAGTCCCTAACCCTCAAGGGGCGTACAATCTAAGGTCCCTAACCCTCAAGGGGTGTACAATCTAAGGTCCATAACTCACATTCATACATATACAGTGGGGATCGAAAGTTTGGGCACCCCAGCTAAAAATTTGTATTAATGTGCATAATGAAGCCAAGGAAAGATGGAAAAATCTCCAAAAGGCATCAAATTACAGATTAGACATTCTTATAATATGTCAACAAAAGTTAGATTTTATTTCCATCATTTACACTTTCAAAATAACAGAAAACAAAAAAATGGCGTCTGCAAAAGTTTGGGCCCCCTGCAGAATTTATAGCATGCACTGCCCCCTTTGCCAAGCTGAGACCTGCCAGTGTCATGGATTGTTCTCAATCATCGTCTGGGAAGACCAGGTGATGTCAATCTCAAAGGTTTTAAATGCCCAGACTCATCTGACCTTGCCCCAACAATCAGCACCATGGGTTCTTCTAAGCAGTTGTCTAGAAAACTGAAACTGAAAATAGTTGACGCTCACAAAGCTGGAGAAGGCTATAAGAAGATAGCAAAGCGTTGTCAGATGTCAATATCCTCTGTTCGGAATGTAATTAAGAAATGGCAGTCATCAGGAACAGTGGAAGTTAAAGCAACATCTGGAAGACCAAGAAAAATATCAGACAGAACAGCTCGCAGGATTGTGAGAAAAACAATTCAAAACCCACGTTTGACTGCACGATCCCTCCAGAAAGATCTGGCAGACACTGGAGTTGTGGTACACTATTCCACTATAAAGAGATACTTGTACAAATATGGTCTTCATGGAAGAGTCATCAGAAGAAAACCTCTTCTACGTCCTCACCACAAAAATCATCGTTTGAACTTTGCAAATGAACATATAGACAAGCCTGATGCATTTTGGAAACAAGTTCTGTGGACCGATGAGGTTAAAATTGAACTTTTTGGCCGGAATGAGCAAAGGTACGTTTGGAGAAGAAGGGGCACAGAATTTAATGAAAAGAACCTCTGCCAACTGTTAAGCATGGGGTTGGATCAATCATGCTTTGGGGTTGTGTTGCAGCCAGTGGCACAGGGAACATCTCACGAGTAGAAGGAAAAATGGATTCAATAAAATTTCAGCAGATTTTGGATGGTAACTTGATGCCATCTGTGAAAAAGCTGAAGTTTAAGAGAGGATGGCTTCTACAAATGGATAATGATCCTAAACACACCTCGAAATCCACGGGGGATTACATCAAGAGGCGTAAACTGAAGGTTTTGCCATGGCCTTCACAATCTCCTGACCTCAACATAATTGAAAATCTATGGATAGATCTTAAAAGAGCCGTGCGTGACAGACAGCCCAGAAATCTCAAAGAACTGGAAGACTTTTGTAAGGAAGAATGGGCAAAGATACCTCAAACAAGAATTGAAAGACTCTTGGCTGGCTACAAAAAGCGTTTACAAGCTGTGATACTTGCCAAAGGGGGCAGTACAAGATATTAACTCTGCAGGGTGCCCAAACTTTTGCAGACGCCATTTTTTTGTTTTCTGTTATTTTGAAAGTGTAAATGATGGAAAAAAAATCTAACTTTTGTTGACATATTATAAGAATGTCTAATCTGTAATTTGATGCCTTTTGGAGATTTTTCCATCTTTCCTTGGCTTCTTTATGCACATTAATACAAATTTTTAGCTGGGGTGCCCAAACTTTCGATCCCCACTGTACATACTAGGGACAATTTAGACAGGAGCCAATTAACCTACCAGTATGTCTTTGGAGTGTGGGAGGAAACCAGAGTACCCAGAGGAAACCCACACAGGCACAGGGAGAACATGCAAACTCCTGGTGGGTGGGATTCAAACCAACGACCCTAGTACTGCCAGGCGGAAGTGCTAACCATTTAGCTACTGTGCTGCCATGTTCAGACTTCCCGCTGCATTTTCCCAGCTAGATTCAAAGGGAATGAAAAAGTTTACTTTTATAAAAAATGGTATTTCAGAATTTGGCAATGGTCTGACAAATTCTGTAACAATTAATAATGTAACAATTTCCCGTAGATTGTCAGCTCCCAGGATCAGGGCCCTCCTGTCCCTCTTGTATTGAACTGTATTGTTGCTGTATTGTCTCCCATTATATTGTAAAGTGCTGAGCAAACTGTTGGCGCCATAAATCCTGTATAATAATAATAATAATAATTTCCTGATTTTTTTTGTGGTTTTAACTATCCATCCAAGCAGGGTTGTGTCTGTTAGAGGCGTACCTGACGGAAAAGTTTGTTTAATTTCAGATTCATTTGTTAAGTCAATCATTTCATTTTGTCATATTCGTTATGTTAAAATGATTGATTTTCATCATTCGTTTCCTATATTTGGATTTGTTTAATATATTCGTTGTTCCAAAATCGATTCGTATTTTCGGACGTTCTTTCGGAAGATTGGCTATATTTTTGTTAACGTTTTGGGAGATTACTTTTGCACTCCGAGTCATTCCTGCTAGCCCAACCCACAAAAAGAAATGGAATGAGCTGATTGAATGATAGTGACCAGATGTGGGGGTTCAGTAAAAAAAGTCAGGGGGCATAATGTCAACACTGTGTGTGAATCACTGACAGTCTGTTACACTGTGTCATGACCTTGTATGTATTAGGCTGTCATTAGATTAGGGTGATTAAACAGAACCTGGGCCCCCTTATATCAGATGTCCCTATCTGTGTCCCACTTTACATCAGGGTTGCCATCAGGGTGCCCCCTTACATCAGGGTCCCCAGCAGACTGCCCCATTGCATCAGGGTCCCCAGCAGAGTGCCCCCTTATATCAGGGTCCCCAGCAGAGTACCCCCTTACATCAGGGTCCCCAGCAGAGTGCCCCCTTATATCAGGATCCACAGCAGAGTACCCTCTTATATCAAGGTCCCCATTGTTATTAGTGGTGTAGTGGTGAATATACCACATCTACAGCCACTCCTCTGTCTAAGTATACCACGACCACAGCCATTGGCATCCACGTATACCACATCCACAGCCACAGCCAGCCCTCTGTCCAAGTATACCACGTCCACAGCCACCCCTCTGTCCAAGTATACCACGTCCACAGCCACCCCTCTGTCCATGTAAACCACGTCCACAGCCACCCCACTTTCCAAGTATACCACGTCCACTGCCACCCCTTTGTCCAAGTATACCACATCCACCGCCACCGCTCTGTCCAAGTATACCATGTCCACAGCCACCCCTCTGTCCACATATACCACATTCACCACCACCTCTCTGTCCAAGTTAGCACATCCACCACCACCCCTCTATCCATGTATACCACTTCTACTTCCACACCTCTGTCTAAGTATACCATGTCCACAGCCACCCCTCTGTCAAAGTATACCACGTCCACCGCCACCCCTCTGTCCAAGTATACCACGTCCACCGCCACCCCTCTGTCCAAGTATACCACGTCCACCGCCACCCCTCTGTCCAAGTATACCACGTCCACAGCTACCCCTCTGTCCAAGTATACCATGTCCATAGTCACTCCTCTGTCCAAGTATACCACGTCCACAGCCTCCCCTCTGTCCAAGTATACCACGTCCACAGCCTCCCCTCTGTCCAAGTATACCACGTCCACAGCTACCCCTCTGTCCAAGTATACCACGTCCACAGCCACCCCTCTGTCCAAGTATACCACGTCCACAGCTACCCCTCTGTCCAAGTATACCACGTCCACAGCCACCCTTCTGTCCAAGTATACCACGTCCACAGCCTCCCCTCTGTCCAAGTATACCACGTCCACAGCCACCCTTCTGTCCAAGTATACCACGTCCACAGCTACCCCTCTGTCCAAGTATACCACGTCCACCGCCACCCCTCTGTCCAAGTATACCACGTCCACAGCTACCCCTCTGTCCAAGTATACCATGTCCATAGTCACTCCTCTGTCCAAGTATACCACGTCCACAGCCTCCCCTCTGTCCAAGTATACCATGTTCACGCCACCCCTCTGTCCAAGGTTTTGCTCACTTCCCTCATAAAAAGAAATCAGATTTGTCTGACAACTTCTGTCTTTCATGAATCCATGCTGTCTGTTGCTTAAAATATTTTTTTCCAGCAAGAACTCCTCTATGTGTCTTGTATTAAACTCTCCAGTATCTTCACAACTATAGAAGTTACACTAACAGGTCTGTAATTATTTGGTAAAGATTTTGACCCCTTTTTAAATATTGGCCCCACATTGGCCTTGCGCCAATCCAGCGGTACTATGCCAGTCATTGAAGAGTCCCTAAAAATGAGAAACAATGGCTGTGAAATGACAGAGCTCAATTCTTTCAGGCCCCGTGGGTGTATGCCATCCGGTCCAGGGGCTTTATTCACCTTTTTTCTGCCTAAATATTTCTGGATCGTATCAATTGTGAGCCAATATGGATCCTCTGGAGCTGTGTCAGTACCACCCCCCATTATGGACAAGAGCCCCCCATGCTCCTTTGTATACACAGAGCTGAAGAAGGGATTTCATACATTGTCCTTCTGTTTGTCCCCAGTCACCCCCCCTAGATGGTTCTGTAAAGGGCCTACATGCTCGGACCGGACCTTTCTACCATTAATATATGTGATGAATTTTTGGGGTCGGTCCTGCTATCTTTTGCAATCTGTCGTTCCTTTTCAATTTTTGCGCCTTTATTTCCTTTTTGCATCTTCTGTTCTATTCTTTGTAATGTGTAAACGATGATCGCGTTCCTTCATTTTTATATTTAATAAAAGTTCTTTTCTTATTATCTATAGCTTTTTTTTTAACTTTGGCCGTAATTCAGATTCACTGAAATTCATTACAATTGTGATTTAGATATTCAGACACATCCGAATCTCGGAATAATAATTTCAGCTGAATTTCAATTTGTAACTAAATGAATCGCACGTGTCTAGTGGCCAGTTGTTACCTTCTCCAGGATTACCTAGACAGGCAATAGGTATGACTTTCATACGGGAACTTTTTGGGTAAGACCTTTCAAATCTCCATAAATGAAGACCAATCCTTTTCTAAATGCATTGAACACTTTTGTCTGAACGCTGAAGGTTGATGTTAAGAAACGACAAAACCACACAGGGAGTCACGAGAGCCCCTCAGACGGCAGAAGGATTAGGGTGGGCGGCCTCAAGGGAACAGAACGCTCTTTATGAAGAACAGACTGGCATGAGGAGAGACAAAGAGTTAAGAAGAGTGTGGGAAAGTGTTGTGTAAAGCAGGGAGGGACTAGGAGACTGCTGAACACTGGTAGGTGAGAGATAACGAAGGGGAAAAGTACGTCCTACTTGGCAGAAAATGATTTTGTTGGTGACTAATCATTTTAGGGTGGTTGAAAACGACAGAAGAGACGGGTCACATAAGAACATCAGATCTTTGAAGGACAACAAAGTATCTCAGCAACGTTCTTCATTCATCGCAGGCTGCCGAGATGACCTCAACATCAGAATGGCGTAGACAAGATTTGGTGAACGTCCGAGGAGTTCCCATGTTCTGTCCTTTTGCCCAAAATTTAGAAGAGATTACTGATCATTTCCAGGCCAGAGAAGATGATATTGTCATAGCCACCTACCCAAAATCAGGTACCTACAGGGGTGTATTTACCACAAGGCAAACAAGGTACTTGTCTAGGGTGGCAGTTTTCAGGGGGGCAGCACTTTCCCCCAGAAGAAGGGATGAAAGAAGGGACATGTGCGCCATGGGAACCAGGTGGGATCCGAGCGAGACTGCGGGCTGCTTGATGGTGTATGTAGATCCTGACTTTCGTTCCTGACGATGTCTGGAGCTGTGAAGATTAGTGTCTTTTTCTCTATCGCTGGGGGAGGGTAGTGGAAAGTTCTCCTGGTTGGGGGGCGAGGGTGTTGTTGGTCAATGTCAGGCCCTCAATGTCAGGAGGGGGAAGGGGGGTGGTGTTGGTTGATATCCGTGGGGGGGCAGACGATTTTTGTGTTGCCTAGGGCAGCACAAAACCTAAATACACCACTGGGTACCTATAGCCACTGGTGAAGGTACTCAACCCCATCCTCGTTCACCATTGGGATGCTTCTTCTCCTAGGTACAACCTGGATGAGTGAGATTGTGGATCTTGTCCTCAATGATGGAGACATCGAGAAGAGCCGAAGGGATGCCATTTTCCAAAAGGTTCCGATGCTGGAGTTCCGTGTCCCGGGGGAGGTACCACCAGGTCAGTCATTTGGGACTTTGTGGTACAGATTTGATACTACAGTGCTGAGAAACCAAACGCAATACACCTTTTTATTTTTGTAACATCATCGTTCTTCATAGACGCTTCTAGCCTTTTCACTTCCGGAGTCGTTTTTTGTCATTTCGACATGTTAAAAGGCACAATTTGGGCCCGAAGATTAATTAAAACCCACAAAACATTATTTTCTGGAAGAAAAAATAGTCCTAGTTTCAAATGTTTATGTAGAAGTGGAAAACCCAAATACTCCTGTGCTTAGGGATGGACTCAATCAGGGATGGACTGACCATTTAGGCTCTCGGGTACTTCCCAAGGGCCCGGGGTCAGTAGGGGGCCCCATGAGGTGCCCCGGGTACCTTTCATAGGCTTTCTTGGGTGTGGTTTGAGTGTGGGCGAAGAGACAGGGGCCCCATGAGTTGTCAATCCACCCCTGGACTCAACGTCATTAGGACCACATAATGAGATTATTGGGATATGCACGCTTTGCTGCCCTCAAAAGACCGGGGCAGGGGTGGACTGACAACTCATGGGGCCCCCGGGCAATAGGGGATCATGGGGCCCCTGTGTCCTTGCCCAAACTCAAAAAAGCCTATGAAAAAGGTACCAGGGGCATCTCATGGGGCCCCCTACTGACTCCGGGCCCTTGGGCAGTGCCCGAGTTGCCAAATGGTCTGTCCGCTCCTGGACCGGGGGAGTCCAAATATACTGAATATGTTTGTTTTTCTCTTTTCAAATGTTTATTTCACAAATATTTGCAGAAATGTTTCTGAAACGCATATTTTCTACAAAAAAAATACACTAAAGTTAATTTTAGGGGTCTATGTATAACACATTTGCTGTGCTTCCAGGTCAGTCATTTGCTCAGGCTCCATGAATCCTTGCAAACGGTGATAATGAGCCACATAAATATTAATTAAAAAAAAATTAAATTATGCGTGCAAAAACCCAAATTGTGATCTGCAAATGAATCTTCTAAATAAATCCAAAAAGTCACTAAAAATCATCCAGTGTCCAAAAATGATATTTCTTATGTAGTGAACAGGGGTGGACTGACAACTCATGGGGCCCCCGGGCAATAGGGGATCATGGGGACCCTGTGTCCTCACCCACACTAAATAAAGCCTATGAAAAAGGTACTAGGGGCATCTCATGGGGCCCCCTACTGACCCCGGGTCCTCGGGCAGTGCCCGAGTTTCCAAATGGTCAGTCCGCCCCAGGTAGTGAAGTGTCGACAGATATGCGTAGTCATACACCAATCCTTGCGTCCGTCTTCCTAATAGGATTTATCTCCTAGGATCACGCCGTCTAGTGGCAATAATGTAGTATGTTTTCATGAAATATCTCAATCAGGAAAATACTGCATTATTGGCACTAGATGGCGCTAATGAGCTTAAGAAAAAAAAAACTATGTTCATTTCTTCTTCCTGGAGTCAGTCCAAAGATCCCTGCTGCTGGTTTAATCTCCTTGATTGGCTACATTGCCTTGCAGGAACCTATGGAACCACCCATGCGTGTGTGAGACAGATCCATACCCGGGCTTAGGGAGACATACAGCAACAGACAGCTAGACAGCTCATGCATGGCACACATAGGACATGTAGTCTCAAGGAGGGGGATCAAGGGAAGTTTTATGCATGCTCCCAAACTGGAAGTTCGGGGAAGCAGCGCAGAGCAAGCAGAAGTCTGCACTACTAAGCACGTCTGTTTGTAAATCCTCTGCTCAGCTGGCCATATAGATCTGATCCCTAGAAAAAGTTTGAAGCTTTATTGTTGGAAAGTTCTGATTATTTTTGCTTACCTATACAGAAAAGATAATGAGCATTGTACCACTTGTACCCTGGATTTACCCACAAGCTTTGGAGGTGACCAGGGCAGGTCAGCTCATCCACAAGTAGCACATCTGCCCAGTCTAAGTCCAGGTAAGTAGGACAGCTTGAGTTGGCTTATCATGCAATTAGTTTTCATACAGCAGCCATTCACGTGGACTAGTGCTCCCCCTCCCCCCAGCCTCCCATAGTGTGCACCAACCTCCTGTATGGCCCCCAGAACCCCCGGGAGCCCTCAATGCCCTCCAACCTCCCACAGACCAACCAAGCACCCTGGGGTGCCTCCTAGCTTACTACAGAACCTCCAGCCCCCCATAGTGCCCCCAACCTCCAACAGTGTCCCCCAACCCCTGTAGGGCCCTCCATTCTCCAATAGTGCCCCTGCAAAACCACCAGCCTCCTGGAGAGACCTCATCCCTGCAGTTGCCTCCAGATCCCTCCAGAAACCTCATTCACTACAGGACCACCAAGTCTCCTGCCAGATCTCCTAACCTCCTAAGAACCCCCCATTTCCACACTGTGACACCCAGCCCCACCCAGAGACATTCCAACATTTCAATACACATTTAGGGATCCCTTACATTGTGTGAATATCAGAGCTATTTTCTCAGAGGACAGGTGCAGGAACCCCCCTTTCTGAGTCACCCATTGTAACTGCCCCCCTACCCACCTCCGAGACCTCTTCCTTGGTTACCCCCCCCCCCCCTACTCATCTCCAGGGGCGGACTGACCATTTGGAAACTAGGGCACCGCCCGAGGGCCCGGGGTCAGTAGGGGGCCCCATGAGATGCCCCTGGTACCTTTTTCATAGGCTTTTTTGAGTTTGGGCAAGGACACAGGGGCCCCATGATCCCCTATTGCCTGGGGGCCCCATGAGTTGTCAGTTGGCCCCTGCTCATCTCCCAGTACCACCCCTTCTAGAGAATACAGAACCAAGTATCACTTTGTGCTGCTAAGTAATTTGTATGGAATTTGTTAAATACGAATAAATTCCCTGCAGCCAGCAGCATTAGATCCCCTCCAGCAGCAATAGATCTCCATAGTAGCAAAGGACCCCCACAACAAAATACCACCCCAGCAACATTAGACCCCCAGCATTAACAACAGATCTCCCAGTAGCCAGCATCAATAGACCACCATAGATCACCACGCAAAATAGGTCCCCTCCCTTAACAATAGATCACCACGCAAAAATAGGTCCCCTCCCATAACAATAGATCACCACGCAAAAATAGGTCCCCTCCCATAACAATAGATCACCACGCAAAAATAGGTCCCCTCCCGTAACAATAGATCACCACGCAAAAATAAGTTTCCTCCCGTAACAATAGATCATCACACAAAAATAGGTCCCCTCCGGTAAAAATAGATTACCACACAAAAAATAGGTCCCCTCCCTTAACAATAGATCACCACGCAAAAATAGGTCCCCTCCCTTAACAATAGATCACCATGCAAAAATAGGGCCCTCCAGTAAGAATAGATCACCATGCAAAAATAAGGTCTCCTCCAGTAACAATAGATCACCATGCAAAAATAGGTCCCCTCCCATAACAATGGATCACCATGCAAAAATAGGTCCCCTCCGGTAACAAAAGATCACCACGCAAAAATAGGTCCCTTCCCGTAACAAAAGATCACCACGCAAAAATAGGTCCCTTCCCGTAACAATAGATCACCACGCAAAAATAGGTCCCCTCCTGTAAGAATAGATCACCATGCAAAAATAGGTCCCCTCCCATAACAAAAGATCACCACGCAAACATAGGTCCCCTCCGGTAACAATAGATCACCACACAAAAATAGGTCCCCTCCCATAACAATAGATCACCACGCAAAAATAGATCCCCTCCCTTAACAATAGATCACCACACAAAAATAGGTCCCTTACTGCAACAAAAGATCACCACGCAAAAATAGGTCCCCTCCGGTAACAATAGATCACCACGCAAAAATAGATCCCCTCCCATAACAATAGATCACCACGCAAAAATAGATCCCCTCCCATAACAATAGATCACCACGCAAAAATAGACCCCCTATTGTTACAATAGATCACCACGCAAAAATAGGTCCCCTCCCCTAACAATAGATCACCACACAAAAAATAGATCCCCTCCGGTAACAATAGATCACCATGCAAAAATAGATCCCCTATTGTTACAATGGATCACACAGCAGCCAGCATCAGAAGACCTTCCAGCACACCCCAGCAGCCTTTGCCATTACTTACATTCAGTGCTGGAGGTGCCGGAACTGCGCCCCCCCCTCGCACCCACTGAAATTAAAGCCCTGGTCAATATAAACTTTTTCTATTTGAACTCTTGGGGCGCGGAAGGTTTTGGAAGTATTTCCCAGGCCGTCGTCCTCCATAAACTTGAGAAGTTCAGCTGAAGAGCATTAGAAGGATGAGAACTCCTCCGAGCTCGATTCGGTTCAGTAAGAATTATCTTTTTAGGACATGTAATCCACATCCGACGCGTTTCACAAGATAGAAACTCCCCTCATCAGGGCCTCTTGAACTCTTCTGTCTTTTTCCAGGGAGTGAAATATTGGAATCGGTGGCCTCCCCGAGAGTGATCAAGACTCACCTACCTTTACCGCTCTTCCCACAATCATTGTTGGATGAGAACGTTCGGGTAAGGCTATGGTGGGTATGGTGGGCTGGGTCGGAGGTGTCTCGTATCTTTCCTTCCCAATCACAATTCAGACATTTTTATTATTTGGAGATTCGGATGTATCCGAATTCCCTAATTACAGTTGTAATGAACTTAAACGAATCTGAAATAAAAACAAAATCTTGTCTGAAATAACAAATGATCCAAATTCGAATCAAATTCGAAACTAAATCGGAAACAAATATGATTACCGAACGAACGACGTTTCCAATTTTTGGACAAAAAATCGTTCAGAATTCGACCCATATATGGCCTGCATAGGGGTGGGTTAGGCCCCTTGTCAGGTTTTTACTGTTTATACCAAGAAACCAAAAAAAAAATACAAATAAATGAAAAGCTTTGTTGCGCTGCAGGAAAAGTGTAAACATGCCGGCAAGGCCTGCCAAAAAAAAGTTAAGTAACGATCGGTCAACTATTCATAGTCTCGGGGTAATCATTTCTAGGGAACATCCAGGGGAATATTTCACATATTTGGTCTAAATGTTCCAGAACTGGAAACTGAATAGCAAAGCCCTGAAATGGTTGTAAACCTCAGACATGAAATATGAACAAAGCCTATCTCTCTATAGTGTGTACTTGTCTCAGTCCAGAGCACTGAGTGTCATTTCAGTCCGCTGCCTCCTTCCTCTGCTATCAGCATGAACCACTTCTGACAAGTTTTTCAGACACCAAGAGAAAAATGGTGACAGGGGAGGGACCTGTTTGATCCTGTCTTCTCTGATCCTTCCCTTCTTCTACTGTCCCCAATCCATATGCTGATAGGACAGAGCCTTGGGGGCAAGCTGCACATGCTCAGTTTGGTGTGCACTGCTAGAGTTTTTTTTTGGTTTTTGACAGCTTCGGCTCTGTTCTTGTGAGCTGTGCGGAAGGGGGGGGGGTGTCCCTTTCCTCCAATCAGCTATCAGCGCTCTCCTCACTGTTCTCTGCAGTGTGTAGTTTTAGCTCCCCACCCACTTTTTTCTGAACTCTCAGAGGAGCTTTATAAATTCAGCACTTTGAATGGATGTAGGAGGCAGGCGGCTGCCCATAAATGAGTACAGCTTGTGTAGGAGGATTTGTTTCATTCCTGAGGCCGGTCACTTTATTGGGTATATGGAAGGGTTTACAGTCACCTTAATCCTGAATCCCGTGAATTATGCTTTTCTAGTCAGTTTCCAGTTCCAGAATATTTAGATTTTGAAGGAATTACCAATGCCTAATATTCAAAACGTTCCCAACGGATGTCCAATATAAATGACCCCCCCCCCCCTCTCCCCCCCAGGCTGCAAATATTTTACAGATTTTTCCTTATCATTGTGTAAAAAGGCTGTGTGATCCTGTCTTCTCTGTTCCTTCCCTTCTTCTACTGTCCCCGATCCATCTGCTGATAGGACAGAGCCTTGGGGGCAAGGTGCACATGCTCAGTTTGGTGTGTATTGCTAGAGAGTTTTTTTTTTTTCTTGGAAGAGTGTGTGATCAGCACAGGGCCAATCAGTACTGATCAGACAGAGGGTCAAGGGTCCTGCAGCCTCATAGGACAATCAGGGGAGAATGAAAACTCCTCCTACGAGCTTCAACTAGTGGTGGGGGGAGCATGTTTAAGATTAGATAGTTTGAGACCAGATTTCTCTTTAAAATGTAACTAAACCCACAGCAGTAACATCAGTCTGTAGATGCAGTAATACTCAGTGTGGAACTGAGTTTAAGGGGTTAATCCTCTGCATTGTGTAAAAAGACTGTTTGATCCTGTCTTCTCTGATCCTGAGGGGGGTGCATGTGATCATCACAGGGCCAATCAGCACTATCCAGACAGAGGTTATGTAGCCTCATAGGACAGTCAGAGGAGAATGAAAACTCCTCCTACAAGATTAACCAGTGCTCTGCTGGACACTAAAAGAAGTCACTAGACTGCTCTATACTGCTGATGAGAAAAGGTATTTAGCAGTTATATTTACTAAAATAAATACATTTCCATGTTCTGTGTACTGTGTGAGACCAGATATAGTGAATGCAGGGTCCAGGGAGACCAGATATAGTGAATGCAGGGTCCGGAGAGACCAGATATAGTGAATGCGGGGTCCGGGGAGAGCGGATATAGTGAATGCAGGGTCCAGGGAGAGCAGATATAGTGAATGCGGGGTCCGGGGAGAGTGGATATAGTGAATGTGGGGTCCGGGGAGACCAGATATAGTGAATGTGGGGTCCGGGGAGACCAGATATAGTGAATGCAGGGTCCGGGGAGAGCGGATATAGTGAATGCAGGGTCCGGGGAGAGCGGATATAGTGAATGCAGGGTCTGGGGAGACCAGATATAGTGAATGCAGGGTCCGGGGAGAGCGGATATAGTGAATGCAGGGTCTGGGGAGACCAGATATAGTGAATGCAGGGTCCGGGGAGAGCGGATATAGTAAATGCGGGGTCCGGGGAGATCGGATATAGTGAATGCAGGGTCCAGGGAGAGCGGATATAGTGAATGCGGGGTCCGGGGAGAGCGGATATAGTGAATGCAGGGTCCGGGGAGACCAGATATAGTGAATGCGGGGTCCGGGGAGACCAGATATAGTGAATGCGGGGTCCGGGGAGAGCGGATATAGTAAATGCGGGGTCCGGGGAGATCGGATATAGTGAATGCAGGGTCCAGGGAGAGCGGATATAGTGAATGCGGGGTCCGGGGAGAGCGGATATAGTGAATGCGGGGTCCGGGGAGAGTGGATATAGTGAATGCAGCCACCTACGGGGCTTAGTCATAGCCTAGTATTTAAGGTGAAATGTGTCAGGGGGGGGGTCTATGATGGAGAGCTGCCTGTCCCACATTGACACTATACTCCAGTCGGACCGGGAATATGACTTTCTTCAAAAATTATGATAACCAATCCTATATAAAATACGCAGATAAAAGAAAGTCATGGATTATCTTTGTACATACGTTGGATATTTCCATAATATACCAACTCCTGTCATTTAAATCACCCCACTTAAAATCGTGCAGCTAGCATATCGTATATAGGTGTCAGAGATGTCGTATTTTGCACAGTTCCCATGCCGGTTCCGTAACCAAGATCTTTGGTGTGGTTCAGAAATGATGGAGGTTTTTTATTGCTGTGTCCCCAATGGGGAGTTTCACCCTGTCTGTCCTGGTGTCACCAAGACAGGAAGTGATGGAAAATCCAAAATATGACTATTGTCACCAGTAAAAAAAGAAACTCTTTCAAGGGGGACAATGACAAGGGTCTAAGGGGGCTTTTTTAAGAGTTTCCTCACTTTCTGTTGCAATTCTGGGACAGAACATAAAGATAAATCTCCCATTTAAGACACAGATAGGAAAAAAAAAAGCAAGAGGGGTTTTTATGCCTAAATTTACATATTCAAGAGGTATCTATTCATTCAAAGGAAGGAAACCTCATTCTTCAAGCTCTCTGGTTCTGCCAAGGTGGCCCACATACAACAAGGTTCCCGTTGGTCGGTACCCAGAATAGGATTTAGCATGAAAATACAACAAGGGCATCGAACCAAATGGTGAAAGAGTCCAAGTCACTTTAATGATTCGTAATACAATCACATAGAACCTCCAACGCGTTTCGGAAGCCATCCCTTTCCTACATAATCAGTATTTGACAAGGGTCTAAGAGGGCTTTTTTTGTAAGAGTTTCCTCACTTTCTGTTGCAATTCTGGGACAGGACATAAAGAAAAATCTCCCAAGTGAGACACTTAGAAAAAAAAAGCAAAAGGGGTTTTTATGCCTAAATTGACCTATTCAAGAGGTATCTATTCGATTAAAGGAAGGAAACCTCATTCTTCAAGCTCACTGGTTCTGCAAAGGTGGCCACATACAAGGTTCCCATTGGTGGGTACCCAGAATAGGATTAAAGCATCAGAATACAACAAGGGCATCGAACCAAATAGTGAAAGAGTCCAAGTCACTTTAACGATTTGTAATATGTTCACACAGAACCTCCAACGCGTTTCGGACTCCATCCCTTTCCTACATAATCGTTTTTGGCTATACCTAATCTTTACTTGAACTTCACTGTCCTTTCGTTCTCTTTGGCTGGAAGTTTTGACCGACCTTTTCTGTTATCATTAGATAATCTACGTAGCGAGGAACCCTAAAGACGTGGTCGTGTCCTACTTTCATTTCGATAAGATGAACCAGCTGCATCCAGACCCGGGATCCTGGGAGGAGTACCTAGAGAGGTTCATCCAAGGAAACGGTGAGGGGCAACCACAAGGCTTTATCAGTCGCCGATTTTATTGACCATCCACTAAGGAACATCTTGTCTGTTGTAGTCGGTTTCGGCCCCTGGGGAGCTCATGTAAGGGACTGGTGGAACCTGAAGGAGCAGAAGAACATTCTGTACGTATTCTACGAGGACATGTTAGAAGTAAGTCTTCCCTTCCAGCTGAGGGAGAAACATTTGAGTGCAAAGTAACATAGGTCATAGGAACAAGTTCATATTTCAGAAGTCATTTTCAATCTTTTATAAATCTGCAGCTTTCATTAACCTGCTGTCTGTGCAGAGCCCTGTGTTGTTAGTAGACACAGCGCCCTGTACTGTGATTCGTTAAGCCGATCAACAGGTCCCAACCATAAACCATTGGCTGGGACCTGCTAACTGACTGCTGCTGTACCGAATGATAGCACAGACCAAGCGGGGAGAGTGTCCTCTACCCAGAAATGCTGGATCACGCACATGTATGTGATCCAGCACAGAGGGGCCACCCGCCCACAGTAAATGTACTGCAGATGGTCTTTAAATAGTTAAATTGTGCTCCTGCACTGTCACCCTGTCACGATGATGGAGACTACACCTAGTATACTCACCAATATTTCAGTCCTTGGTTCCTGGAACATAGTTATAGTAACTCCGCCAACCGTCTGCCCCAGCCCCACCCAACCCTGGGCAGCCCCACCCAACCCAACCCAACCCAGGGTTGCCCCACCCAACCTCTGGCAGCGCCACCCAACCCAGGGTAGCCCCACCCAACCCAACCCAACCCCATGTAGCCTCACCCAACCCAACCCAGGGTAGCCCCACCCAACTTCTGGCAGCCCAACCCAACCCAGGGTAGCCCCACCCAACCTCAGGCAGCACCTTCCCAACCCAACCCAACCCCATGTAGCCTCACCCAACCCAACCCAGGGTAGCCCCACCCAACCCAACACAGGGTAGCCCCACCCGGGTCCCAACAGGGTCTCACCCAACTCCTGCCAAATTACTAAAGTGCTCAGTCCTATCCACTCCTCTAATTTTGCAGGGACCACCCATTCATGGCCCCCGATCACCAAAATGAATGCCTTTATGAGTTACTGTGCATGCAGAACGGGTGACACTAGGACATCACCCGGGACACAGCATCATCGGGGCTGAAGTCCAAGATCTGGGACAGTTGGCATCTATAAAGTAGCTCTTCCAACATCTCCTATGCTGTCATTATTAATAAGCCAGTCCAGAGGTGCAGCTGTTGCTGGAAAAAATGCATTCCGACAGGAAGTGGCTGGAAGAGGCTGAAGGAGATCGGCAAAACTCAAATGGGAAAGGATGAAAAAGTAGAACACAGTGTTGTATTTAAAAAAAAAAATGTTTACGATACCCAATGCTTTAGTAATCAGTCATCCAGTTCAGGTTTACATTTCATTTAACACTTCTTCTTTTCACTAGGATCCAAGTCGTGAGATCCAAAAAGTTGTCAAGTTTTTAGGGAAAGACTTCTCCGAAGAGGTTGTGGACAGGATTTGTCAACATACATCTTTCAAGGCAATGAAAAAGAATCCCCTCACTAACTACACAGCCATCTCCTCCACCATCATGGACCATTCCATCTCCCCGTTCATGAGGAAAGGTACAATACCACCACCTGTCTGCTGAAAGAGGAACTACTGCATACATACTGTATATACTACATACTATATATAGTATACTGTATACATATATATATATATTCAATACACTGTATATACAAATATATATATATAATTTTTTTTCATACATATATACACTGCTCAAAAAAAAATTAAAGGAACACTTTGAAAACACATCAGATCTCAATGAGGAGAAATCTCCTGCTGGATCTCTATACTGATATGGACTGGTTAATGTGTTCGGAATGTAAGGACGCCCCATCGTTTGATGGAAATGAAATTAATTTCCAGAGGAATGAATTCAAAGACACCCCCAAAATCAAAGTGAAGAAATGATGCAGCAACCGAGTCCATTTTGCTGAAATGTCATTGCAGCAACTCAGAATGGTCCTCAGTAGTTTGTATGGCCCTCACGTGCTTGTATGAGCTCCTGGACAGTCTGAGATGCAACCTGGCGGCGTCGGATGGACCGAAACATGACATCCCAGAGGTGTTCTATTGGATTTAGGTCAGGTGAGCATGGGGGCCATTCAATGGTATCAATTCCTTCATCCTCCAGGAACTGTCTGCACACTCTCCCCACATGAGGCCGGGCATTGTCATGCACCAGGAGGAACCCAGGACCCACTGCACCAGCGTAGGGTCTGACAATGGGTCCAAGGATTTCATCCCGATACCTAATGGCAGTCAGGGTGCCATTGTCTAGCCTGTAGAGGTCTGTGTCCCTCCATGGATATTCCTCCCCAGACCATCACTGACCCACCACCAAGACGGTCATGCTGAACCATGTTACAGGCAGCAGAACGTTCTCCATGGCTTCTCCAGACCCTTTCACGCCTGTCACATGTGCTCAGGGTGAACCTGCTCTCATCTGTGAGAAGCTCAGGGCGCCAGTAGTGGACCTGCCAATTCTGGGGTTCAATGGCAAATGCCAAGGGTCAGTGGTGACACCAAGGACTCCAGTGATCGGCCGACCATGGCCAGAAGTGACATCAGCATCAGAAGTGACTGGGAATGATGCAAGGTGAGGGCGGAAATGTTCCCAAGAAAAGTGCCATAGTAAGGGCACCAATGGACAGGGTGAAAGGTGCCAATGCCTGGTGTGACGGAAAAAACCAAGGGAATCTTACCAAGGAACTGGAACAAGGGTCAGTGGTGATACCAGGGACTCCAGTGATCGGTCGGCCATGGCCAGAAGTGACATCAGCATCAGAAGTGACTGGGAATGATGCAAGGTGAGGGCGGAAATGTTCCCAAGGAAAGTGCCATAGTAAGGGCACCAATGGACAGGATGGAAGGTGCCAATGCCTGGTGTGATGGAAAAAACCAAGGGAATCTTACCAATGAGCTGGAACAAGGGTCAGTGGTGACACCAGGGACACCAGTGATCGGCTGGCCATGGCCAGAAGTGACATCAGCATCAGAAGTGACTGGGAATGATGCAAGGTGAGGGCGGAAATGTTCCCAAGAAAAGTGCCATAGTAAGGGCACCAATGGACAGGGTGGAAGGAGCCAATGCTTGGTGTGATGGAAAAAATCAAGGGAATCTTACCAATGAGCTGGAACAAGGGTCAGTGGTGACACCAGGGACTCCAGTGATCGGCCGGCCATGGCCAGAAGTGACATCTGCATCAGAAGTGACTGGGAATGATGCAAGGTGAGGGCGGAAATGTTCCCAAGAAAAGTGCCATAGTAAGGGCACCAATGGACAGGGTGGAAGGTGCCAATGCCTGGTGTGATAGAAAAAAACAAAGGAAAGATGGAAAAAACCAAGGGAGTCTTACCAAGGAACTGGAACAAGGGTCAGTGGTGATACCATGGCTGGACTCCGGTGATCGGCCGGCCATGGCCAGAAGTGACATCAGCATCAGAAGTGACTGGGAATGTTCCCAAGGAAAGTGCCATAGTAAGGGCACCAATGGACAGGGTGGAAGGTGCCAATGCCTGGTGTGATGGAAAAAACCAAAGGAAAGATGGAAAAAACCAAGGGAATCTTACCAAGGAACTGGAACAAGGGTCAGTGGTGATACCATGGCTGGACTCCGGTGATCGGCCGGCCATGGCCAGAAGTGACATCAGCATCAGAAGTGACTGGGAATGAATGCAAGGTGAGGGCAAAATGTTCCCAAGGAAGGTGCCATAGTATGGGCACCAATGACCATGGATTGCCACCCCGTGCAACACTGAGGATGCTCTGAGGTTGGTGATGAAAACTAGGTCAAAACTGGTGGTCCGTGATGGGCATGGGAAGCATCAACAGCAACTGGATGCAGCTGGTACAGTCTGGTGACTACATGTTTTGGGGCGGGCCCCTTTGTCAGACCACAACCAGCTTGCATTGGATTTTCTGGCTGAAGGTTTTTCTCTACACGAATTACAGGACCAAAAGAAATTGGGAAATCCCCACCAGAGACATATCAGCATTAAATATGGATTCTGGTAATGTAGGAAAGGGCTGGTACCTCTACCAGTTTATTTCTGTTACAGTAACTATGTCAGGAAAAAGTCCCTATGGGGAAATACAGCGAGAAAATATTAAATGAGAAGAGCTGAGAAGGAAGATATAAGATAAGGCATTCCACCTGTTCACAATGCGAAGGAGCAGTGCTGGAATGTCCTCAAAGCAAACTAGGCGGATGTCAAGGAGGCCCCACTACAACCTCCATGCTGCTGCAATAGTCCAGGGGGGTAATACAATCGGTGAAAGCAGTGTACCCTGATTGTCACTTCACAAGGGAGGGCGTACTTGTAGGCAGTTGGTGCCCAATGGGGTCATGTCAGTAAAGCCAATGCAAATGGAGCCGCTTCTCTGTGTCTCTTGCTTAATTAATATAAATTACCCCCTTGCCCTCCAGAGGATGCCCCCCCTTCCTGACCAGGCCACGTTTTGCAACACGGTGCTGCGTTACTTTAACTGACAATTGCGCAGTCATGCAACGCTGCACCCGAATGAAATTTATGTCCTTTTTTTCCCACAAATAGGAATGTTTTTTTCTCAACAAAAGTGAAGTTACTCTTTAAATTCCAAACTTTTTGTATCCAAAATCTAAAAATCATATCTAGAATCTTTCTGTGACACCAGCTTTCCGTGTCCCTGATTTCCCTCTCTAGGAATCTGTGGTGATTGGAAGAACCATTTCACAGTGGCCCAGAGTGAGAGGCTGGATGAGTATTACCGGAGGGAGATTTCCGGAACAGAACTGACCTTCCGCTTCTAGAATCGACAGTTCGTGTACCTCCTGAATACAGGCAACTGTGACACCAATCAGTGACACGAGGATGCGACAAAATCTGCACCGTGACCCTGTTGGCGCTTATATTTCCAGACTTTCAAAGATGTCCAGGAGAGAAAAATGTGGACACCAAAGAAGCTGATGGTCAATGGATGTCAGGGACGTAGATAAGGGGGGGGGGTCAGGGGGGTTCAAAGCCCCCCCCCAGAGCAACCTGCCAAGATGTCCAGTCACTGTCTTTGCTGCTGTGCCGCTCATGGATGTATATTAAGATGTATATGATCACACCCGTAGCGTTCTATTAAAAGTTTATAATATATACAAAACAAGAAAAATGGCAAAGCAACAAATCAATAATCAATATATTGGGAAATTCTAAAAACATCACCAATGACAGTCATTGTAACCAAATTCAGATTTCTTCTATGGTAGCTTCCTCAATGAAGAATAATGTGTAACCGATGGCTATGTCTCTTGTACAGCTCAGAGGAAATGGGGGACATTATGGCCAGTGAGTACAAAATAAATATGAGGGACAGTTTGGGGGGAAAAGAAGGATTCGAGCCAAAGGAGTAGACTGTCCCCCAAAACTGGAGACAATCGGGAGCTTTGTATAATTGTACACCTAATATTTAGAGGTGATATTACCAAAAGCCATGATACATAATGACAAGCCATGAAGGGCTTTGGAATGTTAAAGAGAACCAGTCATTATAGGTCCTGTAAAAACAATGTTGAATGATCATTTGTTTGGCTTACTTATGAAAGGTTTATATTTGTCCCTCTTTGTCTGAGGATGACTGTAGGTCCTGGGATGTGGGGAGAAGACCTGCAAATCAAAGTGAAACTGCCGTGTGAAAGGATCAGGTCAACTCCTCTTTCAGGCAGGATTTTGCTGTATGGCAGAGCCAGGGGCGGACTGACAATTTATGGGGCCCCCAGGCAATAGGGGATCATGGGGCCCCTGTGTCCTTGCCCAAACTCAAAAAAGCCTATGAAAAAGGTATCAGGGGCATCTCATGGGGCCCCCACTGACCCCGGGCCCTCGGGCAGTGCCCGAGTTTCCAAATGGTCAGTTCGCCCCTGGGCAGAGCTGTATAAATCGTAGTGTAGCACCTTCCTAGGTAGCTAGGGGGAGCTAGATTATTATTTTTAGTTGGAGGCTGAGCAGAGACATCCCTAGGGTTGGTGTCACGCGGTGCAGTAACACGTGGTGTCACCCCTCCATGAAACTGCAAGTCAGCTTGACTTTTAAAGAGGGGTCTGCACGTTCCTCGCCCACGCAGGGTTGTTGCTACCAGGGGCGGACTGACCATTTGGAAACTTGGGCACTACCTGAGGGCCCAGGGTCAGTAGGGGGCCCCATGAGATGCCCCTGGTACCTTTTTCATAGGCTTTTCTGAGTTTGGGCAAGGACACGGGGCCCCATGATCCCCTATTGCCTGGGGGCCCCATGGGTTGTCAGTCTGCCCCTGGTTGCTACTGATCCACACAGACTGAAGAAGAGTCCAGGATCTGTATCTGTACATAGGAAGGAAGCTGTCCCCAAGCATTGATCCAGCCAAGCTGGGCATCCCGTAATCCCGATGACCCCATCCAAGTTACATCCCCTAATAAAATAACAAAAACCCGAACTCACGGACTGTTCACTGACTGTGGATGCAAGTGTGGAAAATGTGTGTTGCCTGGCTGTGCAGAGCTTAGGGGGACCCAGAACCACAGCGGCCCCCACGAGGGTAGTGCTACACCTCTTTCTGTCTGCTTGCTGCACCAGCGCTCACCACAGCCCCCAAGATAGGTTCAAATCTCAAGTCTCCCCAAAATGGAAGGCAAGCGCCAAAGAAAACTCCACCTCTGACTGTTGTCACCGGAAGAAGTGTTTCCATTACAAGACTTCCCCAGCGATAAATACCTACCAGAGCTTCCAATTCCTCCGCACTCCATTTAAAATGAGAAAGAAAAAGGTTTCGGCTGGAGTTACAGTTTCAATGGAATACCCAACACTAAAGGTAAAATACCCAAAGCATTCATTTTCCACAGCTGGTTGATGATCTGCGTGCTGACAAATTGCAGATTTTCTGCTGCTGTTTACTCTGCAAAGCCAGCAAAAATATGCAAAAACAAAAAGTAATTTCCTCGTTCTAACCGGCTCTGCTGCATGAAATCACTTTGTGTGTTTATTCTGGTTCTGTTCCAGGATGGAAGTGCCAAATGTAGGAGGAAAGTAATCCGAGGGAAAGGTGAAGGGAAATCTTCCACTGGAGAACGGCTTAGGACTCCATTACTGACCCCCTGAACTGCCGGTTAGCTGGTCGTCCTATGTTCTTGTTCAAGTGTTGGTAATCGGTATGCATGCCTGGCAGTGTCGGGACAAGGTCATCTAGTGCCCAGGACGAAGAGGCCAAATGGCATCCCCCTCCATAAAATGTATGAGCATTATGTGTCAACAAATATTCCCTCCCTCTCCCCCCAAAAAATGTGAGCACTAATCTGAACACTCACCCCCAAGCATAAATTCCAAGCCAAAGTCCTCCAATAAAAATTCTCCTCTTCCAGTAAAAATACCCCTCCCCCACTGAAATCCCCAACCCAGCACAAATCTTTGCTAGTTTACTGTCCTTAAGACTTTTGAGGGGCTGCACTATGACCATTGGGAGTAGAACATGTCCTAGCATCAGTTGGAGTAAACAATGCCCCATCCTTGGTGTAATTGGGAGGTATTGTGACCCATCATTGGTGTAATTGGGAGGTATTGTGCCCCATCATTGGGAGATATTGTGCCCCATCATTGGTGTCATTGGGAGGTATTGTGCCCCATCATTGATGTAATTGGACCACATTGTTGGTGTCATTGGTAGGAATAGTGTGCCATCATTGGTGTCAGTGGGAGGTATTGTGCCCCATCATTGATGTAATTGGGAGGTATTGTGCCCCATCATTGATGTAATTGGGAGGTATTGTGCCCCATCAATGATGTAATTGGACCACATTGTTGGTGTCATTGGTAGGAATAGTGTCCCATCATTGGTGTCAGTGGGAGGAATAGTACCCCATCACTGGCATCATTGGGAGGAATTGTGCCCCATTGTTGGTGTCAGTGGGAGGAATAGTGCCCCATCACTGGCGTCAGTGGGAGGAATTGTGCCCCATTGTTGGTGTCATTGGGAGGAATTGTGCCCCATCATTGGTGTCATTGGTAGGAATAGTGTCCCATCATTGTAATTGGGAGGAACTGTGCCCTATTGTTGGTGTCATTGGGAGGAATTGTGCCTCATCATTGGTATCATTGGGAGGAATTGTGCCCCATCATTGGCGTCATTGGTAGGAATTGTGCCCCATCATTAGTGCCATTGGGCCCCATTGTTGGTGTCATTATGAGGAACTGTGCCCCATCATTGCTGTCATTGGCAGATACTTTTCCCCATTGTTGGTGTCATTGGGAGGAACTGTGCCCCATTATTGGTGTCGGCGAATTAAATAGTTCCCCAAGGGCCGGATAAAAGCAAGCAAAGGGCCGCATCCAGCCCCCGGGCCACAGTTTGGAGACCACTGAACTATAGGATACAAAACTGATCCTGTTCATATGTGGATCCCATAGCTCAGTGCTGCACAACCGTGACATCTAGTGTGGTGGTGTGGTAATGCACAGTCATTCCACTAAATAAAAACTCAGCCTAAAATTCTGAATATATATTACATTTATACAGGCCGGGACTGGGATTGAGATTTTAGACTGGGCAGCCCTGAGCCCGGGGGCCCTTTCCTTGTAGCCCTTTCGCAACTTTGACCTTTGTGACCCTGGTAGTTCTGCCACTGGTATCAGTAGTTTTTTTTTTATTTTTACCATTCTATTTTATTTTATTTTTTTACAATTTTTTTTTTTTATTATATTATTTTTTACCATTTTTTGGGGAGCTTTGGTGAGATATCAGGGGTCTAAACAGACCCCTGATATCTCACCTTTGAGACAGAGAAAGGAGACTAAGGACGCAGCCCTCAATCTCCATCTGTATATCCTCAGCGGCACAGAATGAATGAACAGGAAAGGCTCCGCGCAGAGCTCCTGTCCTGAAGCATAGGAAACACAGTTTAATATGCATCAGTTATGAATGGACAGAGTAGGTGATTGGCACAGATCACTAACTGTCCATTCAAACAAGGAAGGGGCTGTAAATGACATATATACCAGTCCCTTCCTTGCTCTCTATCCTGACAGATCCCCCACAGCAGGAGGCGGTAGAGGGGAAGGGGGGAACCTGGGAGCACACGGGGGCACGTAGAGGGGGATCAGGAGAGAGAATGGGGGCCCGGGGGCAGCAGAAAGAAGATCGATACGAGAGGCGGCATATAGAGGAACCGATCTGTTCATTTCTCTCCTGCAGCCGCAGGATGCCTGCAGGAGGGAAATGGATGGATCACAGATCGGTTCCTATATATACCGCCCCCGTCGCCCCTCCTAGCCAGCCAGCTCTCATTAGGACATGCGCCTGATGTGCCATATTGCCAGTCTGGGCCCGCAGGTATATACTGTATACAGCACTGACAATGAATCTCGTGTTTTACATGCTGCACATTCACATCAGTCCCTGGCCTCAAGGAGCGTACAATCTAGGGTCACTAACTCACATACAAGCACATACATGTAATGGGGCCAGTTTAGACAGGAGGAGGCATTTCATCTTCCAGCATGTGAGTGGGAGGAAACTGGAGTACCCAGAGGCAGTGCCAGGACAAGGTCATCCAGCACCCAGGGCAAAGACGCCAAACTGCACCCTCCTGTCAGCCTTGTAACAGAAGGAACGTGCCCCCATCCCTATAGTAAACCATTTGCGCCCAGGGCAGCCGCCCCTCCCGCCCACCCCTTGTCCCAGCCCTTCCTGGAGGAAACCCACAAAAGCACAGGGAGAGCATTCAAACTCCATGCAGATGGTGTCCTGACCAGGATTCACACCAGGGACCCCAGTGCTACAACCTACCACCTAGGTTAGATCCAGAGTACAGCCCAAACTGCCATCATGGAAACACCCATAACGGCCATTCCAGGAATATCGGGAAATAGACAGATTTCAGTGAGTGATTCCTAAAAATGACAGGCCTACAATAAAAAAAATACATATTTCCATGCAAACAAAATGTACCGCTTTGAGCACAGAAATATGGACATAATCAGACCGCTAGGGAGGCTACGGCAACTTCACACAGCTAATGCTACCAGCGTTATAAAAATGCTCGGTGAGCGTGGAGCCTTATGTCCCATACACATGATGAGAAAATCGTACAAAAAATTTCACGGAACCGCAGATCGAACAATTTTCTCTTCGTTGATGAGCGGGATGTTTTATATTTTATGTGTCACTATTTATGTATATAGGTCATGTAAAAAACGATATTATACTCATTGCTGGTAATTGATGTGTATATCGCTCGTTCTGGCCGGAAGGGCGTGGCTACAAGGTCACACGCACACCGCGTCACTTCCACTTGTACGGAAGACGTCAACACTAGGGTCCAGGGGCGGACTGACAGCTCATGGGGCCCCGGGCAACAGGGGATCATGGGGCCACTGTGTCCTTGCCCACACTCAAAGCACACCCAAAAAAGCCTATAAAAGGTACCAGGGGAATTTCATGGGGCCCCCTACTGACCCTGGGCCCTCGGGCAGTGCCCTAGTGCTCGAACGGTCAGTCCACCCCTGCTAGGGTCGTTGGTTCGAATCCAAGCTACGGCACCACCTGCCTGGAGTTTGCATGTTCTCCCTGTGCCTGTGTGGGTTTCCTCCAACAATCCAAAGACATGCTGGTAGGTTAATTGGCTCCTGTCTATATTGTCCCTAGTATGTGTATGTATGAATGTGAGTTAGGGACCTTAGATTGTACGCCCCTTGAAGGTTAGGGACCTTAGATTGTACGCCCCTTGAGGGTTAGGGACCTTAGATTGTACCCCCCTTGAGGGTTAGGGACCTTAGATTGTACGCCCCTTGAGGGTTAGGGACCTTAGATTGTACGCCCCTTGAGGGTTAGGGACATTAGATTGTACGCCCCTTGAGGGTTAGGGACCTTAGATTGTACGCCCCTTGAGGGTTAGGGACCTTAGATTGTACGCCCCTTGAGGGTTAGGGACCTTAGATTGTACGCCCCTTGAGGGTTAGGGACCTTAGATTGTACGCCCCTTGAGGGTTAGGGACTGATGTGAATGTACAATATATATATGTAAAGTGCTGCGTACATTGACAGCGCTATATAAGTACCTGAAATAAATAATAATAAAAATAAACACCACGTATTGCCCGACAAACGATTTTTTTAGATTGGTTATTGCGGACCACGATTTCAACCAACGAACTAACGCCTCTCGGTCGTCGGATGACCGATCGGTCGATTTTCTAATTGTGTATTCCCACCTTTAGACCTGGAAGCTGATTGGTTACTATACATAGCTGCAGCAGTTTTAGTAAAGCCGGCCATACACGGATCGAATTCCAAAAAAATTTTCGTTAGAAAATCTTTTCTAAGAATTTTCGTTCGAATTTCGCAACATTAGCGGGTCAAAGAAACGGACGATTTTCATGTGACCATCGAATCTGAGCGATCGGGCAAGTTGTAAATTTTTTGAAAAACAAGCGAATTTCGAATCAATGATTGGAGAATCGTGCGAGAGATATAAACGAAAAAGAAATGAGCGTGAGCTGTGACCTGGAAAGAAAATAACATTTTTAGCCATGAAATTTCTTTTCTGTAGCAACGTGTAACTGAAGGCTTGGTTGGTCGAATTTTTATATCAATGGCGGCGCCATCGGGTTACAAAATCCACAATACGTCCGATTTTCTAAAGAAAATTTGTTCCGAATTCGACTCACTTCTGACCTGCAAAAATCTCCTACATTAACTAGTCGGCATACTCTTCATCAGGGGCGGACTGACAACTCATGGGGCCCCAGGCAATAGGGGATCATGGGGCCCCTGTGTCTTCATCCACACTCAAACCACACCCAAAAAAGCCTATGAAAGGTACCAGGGGCATCTCATGGGCCCCCTACTGAACCCGGGCCCTCGGGCAGTGACCAAGTGCCTAAATGGTCAGTCCGCCCAGACTGACCATTTGGAAACTCGGGCACTGCCCGAGGGCCCAGGGTCAGTAGGGGGCCCCATGAGATGCCCCTGGTACCTTTTTCATAGGCTTTTTTGAGTTTGGGCAAGGACACAGGGGCCCCATGATCCCTTATTGCCCGGGGGCCCCATGAGTTGTCAGTCCGCCCCTGAGCCCGCCCCTGCTCTTCATATAATCTGCACTCACAGACACCTGTTGTATGAGATCCCGTAAACCAGACATGGAAATACCTGAGCAGGTGAAAGAATGAGGAAGCAAATTACAGCACAGAACAGAAAAAAGTCCCTGTTTTTTCATCATTCGGATCTCTTACCTTTTTTTTCAAAAATTCCCCTTTTTGGAACTTCTGGGTAGGAGGAAATGAATACTTTAATTCCGCCTTAAAGACTGAATTCACCTTTTAAAAAAAAAAAATAAATACACATATTTTTGCAAGTAAAAATAGTTTTTTCTTAGGAGCCTGCAGAGCATTGCACCCATGATCAGCATACCGGGGTGAAATGTCAGGCTCCTGCACAGCTGTCTGCCCGTACCTCAGTTATTGGAGAGCAGGAAGATTATTATTATTATTATACAGGATTTATATAGCGCCAACAGTTTCCTCGGTGCTTTACAATGTAAGGGAGACAGTACAATGACAATACAGAAGGAATAGGAGGGCCCGGCTCATGGAGCTTACAATCTAAAGGAAGGGGGAGGTGATACAAAAGGTGATAGCTGCAGGGGATGATCTGGTGGAGGTGATTCAAGTCCAGTTCTTAGGTGGAGGTGGGGGTGGGGTAGGCTTCCCTGAAGAAGTGAGTTTTCAAAGATCGCCTAAAGGCAGACAGGGCATGACCGGGCATAATGTGGTAGGGAGTTCCATAGGATGGGAGAGGCTCTGGAAAAGTCCTGGAGGCGAGTGTGGGTGGAGGTGTCAATCTTTACAATATAAGGGAGACAGTACAATTACAATACATTTCAGTACAGAAGGAATAGGAGGGCCCGGCTCGTGGAGCTTACAATCTAAAGCAGTGGTTCTCAACCTGTGGGTTGCGACCCCTTTGGGGGTCGAACAACCCTTTCACAGGGGTCGCCTAAGACCATCGGAAAACACATATTTCCAATGTGTAAAGAGCAGCTACTGTGTAGAAAGCAGCTACTGTGTTGAAAGCAGCTACTGTGTAGAAAGCAGCTACTGTGTTGAAAGCAGCTGCTGTGTAGAAAGCAGCTACTGTGTTGAAAGCAGCTACTGTGTAGAAAGCAGTTACTGTGTTGAAAGCAGCTACTGTGTTGAAAGCAGCTGCTGTGTAGAAAGCAGCTACTGTGTTGAAAGCAGCTACTGTGTTGAAAGCAGCTACTGTGTTGAAAGCAGCTACTGTGTTGAAAGCAGCAGTATTGGAGGTAAAACGACACTCATGAATTATAATTACTGGATAAATAATTTTATGGTTGGGGGTCACCACAACATGAGGAACTGTATTAAAGGGTTGCGGCATTAGGAAGGTTGAGAACCACTGCTCTAAAGTAAGGGGGAGGGGATACAAAAGGTGATAGCTGTGGGGGATGATCTGGTGGAGGTGATTCAAGTCCAGTTCTTAGGTGGGGGTGGGGTAGGCTTCCCTGAAGAAGTGAGTTTTCAAAGATCGCCTAAAGGCAGACAGGGTGGGGGCTGACCGGGCATAATGTGGTAGGGAGTTCCAGAGGATGGGAGAGGCTCTGGAAAAGTCCTGGAGGCGAGGTGTTGATCTTTTTCTTGAAATGACTGGCAATCTCCTGTGCAGTAAGTTGGTGGGTGGAGGCAGTGGGGGGTGGAGTAAGGAATTAAGGGTAGAGAAGAGTTGATGAGGATTGGATGAGAGGGATTTGATGAGAGTTGTAGTAGCTTTGCTTAGCAGCGTGGAGGCTGGAGTTGTATTTGAGAAGAGCGGATTTGTAGAGAGCAGGGGCGGACTGACCATTTGGAAACTCGGGCACTGCCCGAGGGCCCGGGGTCAGTAGGGGGCCCCATGAGATGCCCCTGGTACCTTTTTCATAGGCTTTTTTGAGTTTGGGCAAGGACACAGGGGCCCCATGATTCCCTATTGCCCGGGGGCCCCATGAGTGGTCAGTCCACCCCTGGTAGAGAGTAAAGTCTTTCAGGGATTTAGTTTTACGCCACGCTCGCTCAGGAGTGCGGCTGCGTCTCTTGAGACTTCTGGTGTCACCTGTTTGCCAGGGTTGTGACACGCCAGGCCGGGTTCTGCACGTAGAAAGAGGAGCGAGAGCATCCAGGGAGGATGATAGATAGTTGTTGTAGGCAGATGTGGCCAGCTCTGGGCAGGACAGGGGTGCAATTTCATCATGGAGACGCTCAGTAGCAACAACAGACCCCCCACTCAAAAATAGATCCCCTCCAGCGACAATAGATCCCCTCGCAGCCAGCATCAATAGACTCTGCGGCACACCGCAGCACCCCTCGCCATTATATACAGTTGTGTTCAAAATAATCGCAGTGTGTTGAGAAAAGTGAATAAAGCTGAAAATCCTTCTAATACTTTTATTTCCATCCACACAAATGCATTGGGAACACGACACATTCTATTCCAAATCACAACATGAAGAAAAATACATCAAATTTGTGTTGTTCCTCTAAAAAAATGGAAGAAAAGTGAATATTAGACGGTTCAAAAAAATCGCAGTGTTTGTATTCTTCTTTACAAACTCAAACATTCACTATATAAACTGAGAAATGTTTGAAGATTTTGCTTTCCTTTGAATGACTTCATGAATATTTGGTTGTAGTCGCACTGTTTCTGAGAACTGCTGTACATCTGTGTTGCATGGAGTCACCCAACTTCTGGCCCCTGTGATCAGGTATTCCAGCCCAGGATGATTGGACCACATTCCACAGTTCTTCTCTATTTCTTGGTTTGGCCTCAGAAACGGCATCTTTGATGTCACCCCACAAGTTTTCTATTGGATTAAGATCCGGGGATTGGGCTGGCCACTCCATAACGTCCATCTTGTTGGTCTGGAACCAAGATGTTGCACATTTACTGGTGTGTTTGGGGTCGTTGTCTTGTTGGAACACCCATTTCAAGGGCATTTCCTCTTCAGCATAAGGCAGCATGACCTCTTCAAGTATTCTGATGTATTCAAACTGATCCATGATCCCTGGTATGCGATAAATAGGCCCAACACCGTAGTATGAGAAACATCCCCATATCATGATGCTTGCACCACCATGCTTCACAGTCTTCACAGTGTACTGTGGCTTGAATTCAGTGTTTGGGGGTCGTCTGACAAACTGTCTCCGGCCACTAGACCCAAAAAGAACAATCTTACTTCCATCAGTCCACAAAATGTTGCGCCATTTCTCTTTAGGCCAGTCAATGTGCTCTTTGGCAGATTGTAACCTCTTCAGCACACGTCTTTTTCCAACAGTGGGACTTTGCGGGGACTTCTTGCAGATAGCTTGGCTTCACATAGGCGTCTTCTAATTGTAACAGTCCTCACAGGGAACGTCACACCTTCTTTCATCTTCCTGGAGCTGATTGTTGGCTGAGTCCGCCTTATTTTGGCTATTCTTCTATCCATTCGAATGGTAGTTTTTCGCTTTCTTCCACGTCTTTCAGGTTTTGGTTGCCATTTTAAAGCATTTGCCATCATTTTAGCTGAGCAGCCGATCATTTTCTGCACTTCTTTATATGTTTTCCCCTCCAATCAACTTTTTAATCAAGGTACGCTGTTCTTCTGAACAATGCCTGGAAAGACCCATTTTCCTCAGAATTTCAGAGAGAAATGCACTGTAACCAGCATGTACAACATTTGCTGCCTTCCTTCCTTAAATAAGGGCAATAATTGCCACCTGTTTATCAAAGAATGAATGACGTCACTAATAGAACTCCACACTGCGATTATTTTGAACACGCCCCTTTCAATGAGTGATTCAATGACACAGAATCAGCAGCATGCATGTCATGACTGTTGGGTCTGTTGGATTTCTATGACTCTACTACACCTGCTAGGAAATTATCTGCCATGTAGAAATATCATTTCTACCAAAAACAGTGATTGATCCAGTTAGTGATGTCTGACGGCTATTATTTTGAACACAACTGTACATCCTGTACTGGAGGTGCCCGCACTGCGTTCCCCCGCGTTCCCGCTGAAGAAAAGCCCTGATTACTGCCCTGAGACACGTGACGAGAGCTCCACCAGCCACCTTGTATTGGGCGCTCTCTATACAGCTACCATCTCTCTACTCACTTGGACTATTATTCTTAACCTTTTCCCACCACCGCCTCCCGGTCCTTTAAGAACTTCTGGATGCTGGGAGGCAAACAAAGGTTCGGAGGAATATTCTTTGTACATTCGATGACTGGACGAACATAGTTACATAGTTAGTCTGGCTGAAAAAAGACAAAAGTCCATCCAGTTCAACCATAAAAAAAAATTATAATCCTACACCCACAGTTGATCCAAAGGAAGGAAAAAAAAACCCCAGCAAAGCACGATCCAATTTGCTCCTGCCGGGAGGGTCATAGATACAGGGGTACCACCAGCCCTCCTGTACGGGGCCCAGGCCAGCAGGGGGCCCAGGCAGCTGGGTAAATTGTATGTGGGCAGTAGGGTGATCGGCACGGTGGGGAGGCAATTACTGGAGCCAATCCCCTGTATGGTTCTCTCTGCAGCAGCTTCTTCTCCTCTCCCTCCCGCTGGCTTTCAGCTGCTGCAGAGAGAGCCATACAGGGGATCGGTTCCAGTAATTGCCCCGTCGCACCTTATTACCCTCCCTGTGCACCATACCTTTCCCCATGCTACTCAGGCCCCCCTGTGTGCCCCCCCCACCCCCTGCAGTGCTGCCAGCTATTCTCCCCTTCTTACTACCAGCAGCTGCAAGCACACAATAGGATATTTCAGGATGGAGAGTGGTGGAAAGGTCCGGTAAATGTCACATTTTACCAGCTCCGTACCGATCACTCACTGTTTTCATTCATAACCGAAGCAAAGAAAACTGTGGGGTTTTTTTTTTGGGGGGGGGGGGTTGGCTGTATGGGGCCCTGTGATTTCTAACAGCAGCCCTGCATGCAGGGGAAAAAATTCCTTCCTGATCATGCAAACTCCAGGCAGGTGATGCTGTGGTTGGGATTCAGACTGACAACCCTAGTGCTACCAAGTAGAAGTGCTAACCACTTAGCCACTGTGCTGCCCCATGTTTTATTGTGATTTTGAACCTATTAATTTCTTAGTTACATTACAATGGCTCCCTGGATAAGTTGCTGGATTTGATTGGACGTAGGCTTTGACAGGCTGCAGGCAGGACGCCGCATCAGTCCCTTCCAGGGACCACTAAGATGGACTGCATCTGGACAGCCCTGTGTGCAAGGCGTCTAAAGTGTACATTATATATATGGTCTCATTTTTAGCTGTGCAGACCTTTTTTTTGGACCCATTTTTATTTTTCCATCCCACTCAGTGATGTGGCTTCCTATGTGTTGGGTTATTGTTACTATGTGTGTCACCATGTCCCGGGAATGACCATTCTTCTCATTTCTCCTCCTGCTGTCCCAGACTACAACAAGGACCTAAAGGGGTCCAGGACAGCAATAATAATCTATACTTATTGTTTCTAAGTAAATCCAAAAGACTTGCTGATCCCACAAATCGGGAAGCCGATACGGAGTATTTGCATTAGTATCGGTTCTTGTGCGAATTCTCCGATACTAAACAACAATACCTTCAGGTTTGGTTCTTTCAACTGTCAGAGGGATTTCCCCGCTGTAATGTAATCAATGGAATGGTGACAATTATCGGTTGTTGAGGAGGAGGCCGCCCCGTCCTAAAGGAACGATAACTCTTCAGCTGTCGGCGGGATTCCCCTGCTGACGGCTGAAATGTGAAAACAAAAGAATAGCGGCAATGGTTACCCTTGATCCTCTGTCAGCGTCCTCCGTTGGTGGGATGCGGTCGGGTGGCCAGCTCAGCTTTCTGGCCGGAGGAGCTCTCTGCAGGACATTACAGTGCTCTCTGCCTCTCTGTAGCTGGGGGAGGGGGGGAGAGCATAACCCACACCCCCTCCCTGCTGCTGTCACTCTACTGGAGGGCAGGGGTCTCCAAACGTATGAAACAAAGGGCCAGTTTACTGCCCTTCAAATTTTAAAGGGGCTGCATTGTGGCCAGTGGGAGTAGAAAATGCCTTCGGCTTGGTGGTCAGTGGGAGGAATAGTGCCCCATTATTGGTATCAGTGGGAGGAATAGTGCCCCATCATTGGTGTCAGTGGGAGGAATAGTGCCCCATCATTGGTGTCAGTGGGAGGAATAGTGCCCCATCATTGGTGTCAGTGGGAGGAATAGTGACCCATCATTGGTGTCAGTGGGAGGAATAGTGCCCCATTATTGGTATCAGTGGGAGGAATAGTGCCCCATCATTGGTGTCAGTGGGAGGAATAGTGTCCCATCATTGGTATCAGTGGGAGGAATAGTGCCCCATCATTGGTGTCAGTGGGAGGAATAGTGATCCATCATTGGTGCCAGTGGGAGGAATAGTGCCCCATCATTGGTGTTAGTGGGAGGAATAGTGCCCCATCATTGGTGTCAGTGGGAGGAATAGTGCCCCATCATTGGTGTCAGTGGAAGGAATAGTGCCCCATCATTGGTGTCAGTGGGAGGAATAGTGATCCATCATTGGTATTAGTGGGAGGAATAGTGTCCCATCATTGGTGTCAGTGGGAGGAATAGTGCCCCATCATTGGTATCAGTGGGAGGAATAGTGCCCCATCATTGGTGTCAGTGGGAGGAATAGTGCTCCATCATTGGTATTAGTGGGAGGAATAGTGTCCCATCATTGGTGTCAGTGGGAGGAATAGTGCCCCATCATTGGTATCAGTGGGAGGAATAGTGCCCCATCATTGGTGTCAGTGGGAGGAATAGTGCCCCATCATTGGTATCAGTGGGAGGAATAGTGTCCCATCATTGGTGTCAGTGGGAGGAATAGTGATCCATCATTGGTATTAGTGGGAGGAATAGTGTCCCATCATTGGTATCAGTGGGGGGAATAGTGCCCCATCATTGGTGTCAGTGGGAGCAATAGTGATCCATCATTGGTATTAGTGGGAGGAATAGTGTCCCATCATTGGTATCAGTGGGAGGAATAGTGCCCCATCATTGGTGTCAGTGGGAGCAATAGTGATCCATCATTGGTATTAGTGGGAGGAATAGTGCCCCATCATTGGTATCAGTGGGAGGAATAGTGTCCCATCATTGGTATTAGTGGGAGGAATAGTGTCTCATCATTGGTATCAGTGGGAGGAATAGTGTCCCATCATTGGTGTCAGTGGGAGCAATAGTGATCCATCATTGGTATCAGTGGGAGGGATAGTGCCCCATCATTGTTATCAGTGGGAGCAATAGTGTCCCATCATTGGTGTCAGTGGGAGGAATAGTGTCCCATCATTGGTGTCAGTGGGAGGAATAGTGCCCCATCATTGGTGTCAGTGGGAGGAATAGTTTCCCATCATTGGTGTCAGTGGGAGGAATAGTGTCCCATCATTGGTATCAGTGGGAGGAATAGTGTCCCATCATTGGTATCAGTGGGAGGAATAGTGCCCCATCATTGGTATCAGTGGGAGGAATAGTGCCCCATCATTGGTGTCAGTGGGAGGAATAGTGCCCCATCATTGGTGTCAGTGGGAGGAAGAGTGTCCCATCATTGGTATCAGTGGGAGGAATAGTGTCCCATCATTGGTATCAGTGGGAGGAATAGTGCCCCATCATTAGAGACAATAGAAGAAACAATGCTTCATATCAGTGGAAGGAATAGTGCCCTGTGGGCCGGATAAAAGCAAGCAAAGGGCCACATCCAGCCCACAGGTCGCAGTTTGGAGAGGAAAAGGGGAAAGTTTGGGGGGGATGTGCTAGGTGGGTGATTTGGAACATGGGGTTGTGCAAGGAGGAGGGATTTAGGAGCAGAACTGAATGGATTATTTCTGATTTGGGAGTGCAATAATAAATGTCGGGGGCAAAAAAATGGGAGGTCAGCAGGGCAGAGCACAGAGGTCAGCAGAGCTGAGAATAAGGTCAGCAGGGCAGAGGAAAAGAGTCAATGCTGGCAGGGCACAAGACAGGGGCCACTGCTGGCAGGGCAGAAGACAGGGGCCACTGCTGGCAGGGCAGAAGACAGGGGTCAGCAGGGCAGAAGACAGGGGTCAGCAGGGCAGAAGACAGGGGTCAGCAGGGCAGAGGACAGGGGTCAGCAGGGCAGAAGACAGGGGTCAGCAGGGCAGAAGACAGGGGTCAGCAGGGCAGAAGACAGGGGCCAGCAGGGCAGAGGACAGGGGTCAGCAGGGCAGAGGACAGGGGTCAGCAGGGCAGAGCACAGGGGTCAGCAGGGCAGAGGACAGGGGTCAGCAGGGCAGAGGACAGGGGTCACTGTTGTCACAGTAGAGGACAGGGGTCACTGTTGTCACAGTAGAGGACAGGGGTCACTGCTGGCAGGGAACATAGCAGAGCTCCTTCTCCCATCCCTGCAATGCTGACCTCCTAGGAACAATAGTTCCCCAACCTGCAGCAGCAGAACCCCCAGAAACAATAGATCCCAGTGCAGATATAGATCCTTCCAGTAACAATAGATCCCTCAGCAGCCAGCATCAATAGACCCTCCAGCACCCCTTTCCATTATACATTCAGTGCTAGAGGTGCCGGAACTGCATTCCCCCATGTCCCTGCTGAAAACAAAACCCTGGTGGCCCCTGACATCTCCAAAGAGCCACATATAATATTTATTATATTTAATGCTACAAAAACCGGTCACAGACTGAGGAGTCACTGAATGAAATGGCCAGAGATTGTTTTACAGAAGCCATTGGAGACAATCAGAGCCCAGGGACATGTCACATGAAATGTCTATAGATCTCAGCTATTAAAGGCTCAGTGCTCCCTCTGCTGACTGCTGGGGCCCGAGGGCCACACTGGGGCCAGGCATCAGAGTTCTAATGTCTCCAACCACCACCTAAACTAATAAGCAACCATAACCTCCTGTGTCACATTGATTGTTTGGACTTTTGGTTCTATAGAGAAAGGAAAACTGTAAATATAGTATGCTGGGACTTGTAGTGCCACAGAGCCAGGAGAATGGCAAATACAGTACTTCCTGTCCTGGTGACTACAACGGAGAGAAGGAAAATCTCCCCAATTTGGGAGTCAGACAGAAATACAAACCTACCTGACACTGGACACATTATAATCTGATTATATTATCTCTTTATGATCTTCTTCGAGTGGCCATACACCCAGGGGCGGACTGACCATTTGGAAGCTCAGGCACTGCCCGAGGGCCCAGGGTTAGTAGGGGGCCCCATGAGATGCCCCTGGTACCTTTTTCATAGGCTTTTTTGAGTTTGGGCAAGGACACAGGGGCCCCATGATCCCCTATTGCCCGGGGGGCCCCATGAGTTGTCAGTCCGCCCCTGCACACACGCTTTGATTTTTCACCTGATCGATGTGCAATTTAATCAAAATGATCAAATTATTATTATTCAGCAAACAATCGATTAACCATGACTTCCCGTCCGATCTATTTCGACTTTTTGATCAGAATTGACCAAACTGAATCGATTGGCCTAGGTGGAATATCGATCGTTTTGCATCCATCGACAGCACATGGATACTTTGTTCATAAATACGAACTTATTTCGACCAATCAGATTAACCCCTTTCTGCCCAGTCCTGGTGTCCCTTTAGGCGGATCTTTCCACCAGGGGTAAGAAAGGATTGGCTGATCACATGACCACTGTGAAATTTTTTTTCTTTAATTTCAGGTACTTATATAGCGGCGTCAATTTACACAGCGCTTTACATATATATATTGTACATTCCCATCAGTCCCCGCCCCCGAGGAGCGTACAATCTAAGGTCCCTAACTCACATTCATACATACACATACTAGGGACAATATACACAGGAGCTAATTAACCTACCAGCATGTCTTTGGAGTGTGGGAGGAAACCGGAGTACCCGGAGGAAACCCACGGAGGGACAGGGCAGGGGCGGACTGACCATTTGGAAACTCGGGCACTGCCCAAGGGCCGGCATCAGTAGGGGGCCCTATGAGATGCCCCTGGTATCTTTTTCATAGGCTTTTTTGAGTTTGGGCAAGGACACAGCGGCCCCATGATCCCCTATTGCCCGGGGGCCCCATGAGTTGTCAGTCCGCCCCTGGGACAGGGAGAACATGCAAACTCCAGGCAGGTGGTGCCATGGTTGGGATTCAAACCAGCGACCCGAGTACTGCCAGGAGGAAGTGCTAACCATTTAGCCACTGTGCTGTCACAGTGGTCACATGGTCGGAAGTCGGTCCCACCACCCACCAATCATTAGCAGAGTCCAAGAGCTGCTTGTGACATGGGGGGGGGGGGGGATTTACTAAAACTGGATCACTTTATTCTACTCAAATCTAAACCGTTTGAGCTGGCGTTGGGGCTACCTCAAGGACTGGTCAAGAAAATCAGTACACGTGGATTATTCCTAACTCAAAAAGAACACAACAGAAGACATCGAACTCCATGTGATTGCCACGTCTTTTATTAGTAGTATATATATATATATATGCAGTGATGACGCACTCGGTTCTACTATCGCCTCCTATAGGCCATTTCATGCATCTCCGTTTTATAGAGGATAGATGACATTGATCTCTGTATCGGACACAACACATTCGCTATTACAACAGAAAATATACGTTTGTATTATTACTTATGTAACATCATTGAGCAAAGAGTGTCACACGCAGAGGTCCTCTAAGTGCAGTCACAAGTCTTTCAAGTCTTTCCAGTTCGCTGTTGACTTTTCCACTGCTGATTATCTGGTAATGGCAGCGTGAAGACAAAATAAAAAATAAAAGCTATTTCCGTGCACTTCAGATCACTATCTCACTTCACATGTGACAGGTTCCCTGTAAACTCAATAATAATAATAAATAGATTGCTTCATATTTGAATACAATAAAAAGTGCTTTCTTCAAAAACTATTAACATACAGATAGCCTCTATTAAGTTTTACTCCAACCCCCCCCCCCCCCCCCAAAAAAAAAAACAAAAAAAAACCTTGCAGTGCAAAAAACAGCATAGCACGAGCCAACATATTACTTATTGATCAATGTGTTTATCAAAACAAATTAGGATCACTAACATGTTTGAAGGACAGGGAGATCATTTGCTCCACTAAGTGATCTTTATAATGATCAGGGGCATTCTTCATACCGACCACCAATGTAAGGGACATTCTTCATACCGACCACCAATGTAAGGGACATTCTTCATACCGACCACCAATGTAAGGGACATTCTTCATACCGACCACCAATGTAAGGGACATTCTTCCCACTGATCACCAATGTAAGGGACATTCTTCATATCGACCACCAATGTAAGGGACATTCTTCATACCGACCACCAATGTAAGGGACATTCTTCCCACTGACAACCAATGTAAGGGACATTCTTCCCACTGATCACCAATGTAAGGGACATTCTTCCCACTGACCACCAATGTAAGGGACATTCTTCCCACTGACAACCAATGTAAGGGGCATTCTTCCCACTGACCCCCAATGTAAGGGGCATTCTTCCCACTGACCACCAATGTAAGGGGCATTCTTCCCACTGACCCCCAATGTAAGGGACATTCTTCCCACTGGCCACCAATGTAAGGGACATTCTTCCCACTGACCAACAATGTAAGGGGTATTTTTCCCACTGATCACCAATGTAAGGGACATTCTTCCCACTGACCACCAATGTAAGGGGCATTCTTCTCACTAATCACCGATGTAAGGGACATTCTTCCCACTGATCACCAATGTAAGGGACATTCTTCCCACTGACCACCAATGTAGGGGACATTCTTCCCACTGACCCCCAATGTAAGGAGCATTCTTCCCTCTGACCACCAATGTAATGGGCATTCTTCCCACTGATCACCAATGTAAAGGACATTCTTCCCACTGATCACCAATGTAAGGGACATTCTTCCCACTGACCACCAATGTAAGGGACATTCTTCCCACTGACCACCAATGTAAGGTCATGCTAATGTACTGGAAGCTGTAGATAAAGTCATTATTAGTAGGGTTTTATTGCGACCAGGAAGGTATTTCAAAGGTCTCTGTGTATTTAAAAGCTGGACAAAGTCTGATTTATATCAGTTGATTGGACAAATCAGTCTTTTATGTCCCAACACATAGTCTGAAGGTCCAGCAGTTTCATCGTTGGTCACCTCCTCTAGCTCCAGATTCTCACCCAAGCATCGTCTTCTACGGTGAATGCAGCATGAAGGGGCTCCGTGAAGTGTGTCGTAAAAGTGTGCAAATGATTGATGGGGTTGCTAAGCTGATAGAAGGACAAGTGCCCGGCGTCATAGTCCAGATGTATAAAGAATCTATCACAGTTCGGTTCAGCATCTACGAGGGTTTCTCCGACGTTATGCTTCACTGAATATTTATCATTGCATTTTCGTAGGCACCAGGATTTGGTATTGATCCCGAGGAAGGACAGGGCTCCTTTCCTTTCTATGCTGGGATAGGCCACCCCAACCATCCAGTCCCCACTGCCGCCAGCCTCAACCTCCCAGGCGTGTTCGCCGGCGGAAAAACTCTGGCTGCTAAGGGCTTGAGGACAGTAAAACTTTTCTCGGGTCTCCGGATGAAGCTGGTTCCGTTTGGACTTGCAGGCAGTTTTCCCGTCTCCCATAATGAAGACGAAATCCCCGGCCGTGTCTCTGTTGAGGACCATATCGGAGGCCTCCGGAATGCAGAACCTTTTCCTCGCTTTATTTAGAATTTTAACCAGATTATTGTGCAGAGTTATAGAGATGAAGACGTCGTTCAGTTCTTTGGTATCTGATTCGTCGGTTATTCTTCTTAGAACCTCCTGAAGCAGCGAAGAGTTAGAGTTGCCAAGCATCTGTCCTTGCATGACGGCTAACGGGTCGGTCATTTTGCACAGCTTCTCCGTGTAGGATATCTGCTCGGAAAGATCCTTCAGTTTTTTTTCCAGGCATTGGATCTGCTCATGAATGGAGTCTATAGACTTCTGCCGCTGGCTTAAGACCTCCTGGACCATCTGTCTCTCCACAGTATCGAGTTGTGCCCTGAGGTCTGTAAAAAGGGATGAAATGTTGCCGGTTATAGCATTTCCTTTTCTGTTGGTGTCAATAATTTTCTCCTGCAAACTATTGATCCTCTTCTGAGTCCTCTCTGCCCTCAAACGACGTTTGTGCAGAGCATTTCCCAGTTTTTCCTTCTTCTTCTCAGAAGCGTCATGGAGAGACTCCACCACGTGTCCCTTGTGTTCTCCAACGACCAAGCAACCATGACAGAGAATGGAGCCATCGTCGGGGCAGTAGTGGGTCAGAGGTCTCATGTGAACGTGGCATCTTCTGTTGTGAAGGGAAGCTGTGGGTTCAAATAAGTCATGGTCTTTGGAAGTGCTGTGGTTCGCTAGGTGCTGCTGGCAAAACGAGGCTTCACAGGTCCCGCAGGTCTTTGCGGCAGGTACTGGAGAGAAGATACAGTAGGTGCAGAAGACGGGACTTTCCTCGGTCCCTTCCACAGAACTCTGACATGTATCCTTGTTGCCTCTCAGCGAGATTGTATTGAAGCGGCACCTCGGCAGGTCTTGAAGAGCAGCAGATGCCATTCTGGAAGAGAGCTACGAGTAACTGAACCGCGAGGCTCCTGTGCTGCTAGAAATACACCAGACCTTGTTCTACCACATTCTGCAGAGAACGTAGGGGAATTTCCCTTGAAGCTTTGGGTTTTCTGCACTAAAAAAACAAAAACATTACATTTTTGCATTGAAGTCTTCAGAGCATTGCAACGTCATGGGTACTGGGCTTGCCCCCAGCTCCACCTCCGTACGGGAAACATTCCTTCTGTTACGGGGATGGAGGAAGTAAATGATGGACTACAGGTGCAAGACAACAATCTAAGAACCAGCAGAGTGAGAGTGACCCCCGCTGGGGGCAGAGTGAGAGTGACCCCCGCTGGGGCAGAGTGAGAGTGACCCCCGTTGGCGCAGAGTGAGAGTGACCGCCACTGGAGGCAGAGTGAGAGTGACTGCCCGCTGGGGCAGAGTGAGAGTGACCCCTGCTGGGGCAGAGTGAGAGTGACCCCCGCTGGGGCAGAGAGTGACCACCGCTGGGGCAGAGAGTGACCGCCGCTGGGGCAAAGTGAAAGAGACCGCCGCTGGGGCAGAGTGAAAGAGACCGCC